>NC_092814.1:135299340-135599340 GCF_023375885.2 Dermacentor andersoni
ATTCCTAAGACACATGAAACCCACCTTGAGTATAAAGACACAATCTGAGGTCTCGAAGTAATAACTGTGAATAATAGCTAATCCTCAATACTAGCTAGTATTTAATACACTGGTATCGTCAATAGTATAGCGTAGAGGACATGTGCAAGGGCGATACTCGTTAACCGAACCCGAGGACATTAGATCGATTTGGCATATAGGCCAAGCTTTATAGGCCATCGTGTGCGTAAAGTAGAGCGTCTCGTTACTGCGCATGCACTCAACTCAAATATCGGGCAGTGGTTTTGCGTAGTGTTCGCTTTGCGTCGCTAACGGTGTTGAGCAAGATGGCGCCACATGTTGAAGTAAGAGCCGCTCCCTCCGCGACTAATACGCAAGCGTTCTCACCTGGTGTGGTTTTCCAAGAACAAACGAATCGCATAACTGGCTTTCCTGTTATTTAATCTTACGTGTAACTGCAAGGTTCGATTCATATCGCCTCCTGTTTTTGGTGCTCAGATGCTGACCTTTCGCTAGAAGAATTCGGGGGGATGGGCGGAGGCGTTGGGGAGGGGGGTGTGGTGTGTAAGAATCACGTGTTGTAAACTGGCTAGTTAAAGTGCCCATTGTCTGTGCGCTAGCATCCCTAAACGAGAAATCGGATAGGATACGTTATTCAAGCTGCACGAGAGGACTCGCGTAGTTTTTCTTCGATTGCAGTGAAAAGCTGGAAGCTGCGTTTGCTCTGTGTGTCCGCCCTTTCCCGTTACACGGTCGTAATCACGCTGACGTCGACACCCGTTCGAAACGTTTCACCTCTAAACACCACCTCCGTTTTCAGCCAGCTCTGGTCACATGGTTAATAAAAACGTAACGTTGTGAGTCGCCACCAATGGGGTTCGAGTCTGCGCCGCTGCAGCAATACGGCAATTAGGAGCCGGACGTGCTAACCACTGCTCAATTATAAAGCATTTCATGCATGGCTTCGTATGGTTGTTTTGTGCTGCGTGTTGCGCAGAAGAAAAGAACGGACGATACCAACGAATGTAGGAAAGGATACAAAAGCGCATATTTTGCGCTTTCGTACCTTAGTGTGTGTCATCCCTTTAATTTTCTGTGCCACACGCTGTGTAAGGCAACTATGAACGTGCGCCAACCAGCACCTTTTGTTGCCCTGTTGAATGCACGGCTTGTGGCTTGCACGACGCAGACAAGGAGATATATGGTACATATGTATTAGATGCCGTCATTATGCTGCAGCTCCCGCCGTCATCATTGTGATGTGGTCGTTGTCGCCGTCATGTCGTCGTCGCATATGGTTGAAGTGGTTAATGTATAACTACAGGGAGCTTGTACACAGTAATGGATGTTGGTAGCAGTCAAACGAGTAACTGCTGTCGCAGTAAATGAGTTCAGAACAGGTATAATCGATGGCTTTCCTAATTAAAAGAAATTAAATCTAAAGCTGCAATCGCCACTCATGGCACATGTTATTGATGCTGGGACGAAGGAGGCAGCGGTGCGCTTAAGATAATCAGAGATGTTTTGCAAGACGTTTTTGTGGAAAACACACATTTTATAAGCGAATAATTGGGCTAGTCGCTGGTTGTTCATAGTTCCTTCTTGCGCTATGTACTTATTGACCATGGCGGGAACAAAGAGGACGGCAACGGATACTGCACAACCACTGACGATTGCGCACCATCCGTTGTCGTCCTCTTTGTTCCCGTCTTTGTCATTAAGTGCACAGCGCAATAAGAACCCATGAACACGCATTTTACTTATGGTGGAAACCGTCACAAAGAATTGCATTCGTTGTGCAGTTCTACGTTGCGCCAGCCTATCGTACTTTTCGCTTTCTGCGTGTTGTGTGGTCGAAGAAATATTATTTTCTTTGCACCAACAAATAGTCAGTAGCACGAGGGCTCTCTGAAAGCGCGGGCTTGCAAACCGTGCCACAGAAAAAAATCTGGGCGCCCTAGGCATATAGAGTGCCCAGACATTGTCGACCAGTGTATAGATTATAAACCTGTACTGAAATCCAAATTTCATAACAGGCCTGTAGATAGCTCACTGCATAACTTGAAGCATTTGACACCTTACATTTACAGTATTCACTTAATCGTAATGTGTCCTTATTCACATAACTTCACTCAGGTTTACCCGATCGGGCGGACACCGACTTGAGCGTCCATCGATACCCTTGGGATCATGTGGAGTCAAACTCGAATGTACTAAAGCGTATTAAAGAGAGATAGAGAGATAGAGAGAGAGAGAGAAAGAGAGAAACCATTGATTCACATGTGCTGCAGACTTATTTGAACTCACTCAGGCTCACACCCCCTGCGGCTCACCGCGACTCACTCAATCTCAGACTTACGCCGAACCGGCCCAATTCATACAGTATACATAGAGCGCACTAGAGCTCCCTCAGATTCAGAATCTCAACCCCTTGAAATCGCCCAAGTTCGGTCAACCCCACTCGTATTCATGGGGGCTCCCTCAGGTAGTGGATCTGAGTCGGACGAAGTAGGAGTGAGCCGACTTAGGATTGACTTTGCCAACCCGCTGATGCAGTGTCCTTTTAATATGCGCTGTAGACGTAAGTACTTATCTTTCGGTTGAGCGTTCCACAGCTCTCACAGCTCAAAAGTCGTCAGGAATAAAGCGTAAGCACATATGCGTAACTGAGGCGGAAACACCGTTACCAGAACAAGCAGAAGAGGAGCGCAAAGGACAAAATTTATATGGGCAATGCCTGATGACGACAGCAAAGGACAACGCCCCCTCATTCGCGACGGCTACGAGTCTCTAATCCGCACAAGACAACAATAGCTGAAGTGACAAATTTTATGGTGCGAGCCTCGTATAAGGCGAACCTAGGCGAACCTGCAGGCTCTCTATATAGCTTTATGGCCAGCAAGCTTAAGCTTCTAGACGGGACCACGAGTTCTTCAAGAAGCCCCCGTGCGCAGGAAACACCGAATGAGCACGGACAGGTACCCGTTCTGGTAATCCCCAGACTGCAGAATGGCACCAGTCATTCTAGTAGCTGTGAGGGAGCTCCCAAGTAACGATAGCGGTAGACAGACAGGAGCATATATAAGCTGCTTAAACTAACGCTGCGGTTTCTGCGATAGCATCGATATTTTTGTATATGTATTTGTATATATCAAAATGTCAAGTGCATTCAACAGGAAACCAGACATTCTGGTAAAACCAGAATGGCTATAAGAAACGCCGGACCCATCCTGTAAGGGAAAACTTAATCGAAAGTGCCATTTATGTATGAGAGACTTACCAAGCTATGCCAGAACCACCTGAATAGTTGGACAATTTGGATGATTTGGTCGTGCTCAATAACCTTTATTCTGTAATCAGATGAAAGGTTTGCAGCTATGACTGAAGTGTTTTCTCTTGTATGCTCTAGTTGCAAAACTAGGCAATAAAGAAAAAAAATGGGATAGCGGCCTAATGATTAGTCTTGGATGGCTGTGCTGGAAGACAAAAGTTCGAGCTCACAGTGGGTCACGCATTTCTTTACAGCATTACAGGCGGACTCCACCCTGTTTGGAGATATCAAGCAGAAAAGTCGAGGTGTGTTAAGCAGGCGCGTGTCTATGTGCACGACATTGGAAGTTTGCATGAGATGCGAGGTATAGAAGCATTTTGATAAATGTGAGTGTGCATGGACGCGCGCGCGCTGCTGTCGACATGTCAGAATAACTAGCGATGTCATTTTGTTTTTTTCATGCTGCGTCCAGCAAGGGAAGGGGGGGGGGGGAAGGAGGCCATGGTTTTAAATAGTATGTTTGCGTAATTTTTTTTTCTGAACTAATTCTTTTCTTGTTTTTGTTGCTAGAAGTACACTCAGTCTGTTGATTAAGGATTTAGGGGCTGGCGACTTGTTGCTGCCATGACTGAAAATACCGTGCCATAGTCATGGTCTCTCTGGCTCCATTTCCTGCCACTGGCTTTTGTTGTGTACATTGTGACCTTATCCGCAACTGATGAATCTAGGGCCTCAACAGAATATACGACAGTAGGAGTACTTGCTAGGCACGTACAATGGTATAGCGCTCCGTTAGGAGATAATATTCATCGTCCTTGCTCGCGGCAAGCCGCTACCGCTTTTAAAACCTAGAGCGGCGTACATCTCTTGAATTGCGTACAGCACCTAAAGAAGTGCGCAGTCACCAGTGAGGCGCGATTTGGACAAGCGAGAATGAAAAACAACGAGCCCTGCGTGTACAGTTGATGGCACAGTTCCCAATGAACAAAGGGTGAAAGTTCACTTCGGTTCTTGAATTAGTAGTTACGACGAAGTTGAAATTGAGGAACTGCCTGTTGTTCACGCTCTCATCAAGGAAAACGCCTTCTTTTACGAACAATTCACAAGAAAGGAAAAAAAGGCGACAGGGCAGAACACTGTAGTATTCAAATTGTTCATGTTAATGGAACAACCCCTTGACCAATATGAATTGAATTTGTTGCATTCGAAAGATAAAGTTAAAGTACAGGGACTATAAGGAGCAAAATTGAATTTAGGATCTCAAATTTTACGTGAATTGCTGAAGAAGTAAGCTTTTAAAGACAACAAGAAGTTTGCAAACCAGTATTAATGCATCGGATACATATGTCACTAGTTCTATCAACTGCATCTGATAGAGCATTTCAAGCGGATAGATTTGATATATGAATTTAGAGTTTAAGAGAAATTGTTAAAATGTTTCCAAAGGTATTACAAAAGTCCTACTCACAAATAAGTAGTATATTTTAGAGCTGTGTATAATACAGAAATTTTGTTCGCTTTAGATGTGACAATGGGCGACGTTTACAAAATTGTGATATATTTTTTTTTTATTGTTGAGTTACAGAGTTGTAAACTTCATACTTGACTAAATATAAATGGAAAATCCATTTCGTAGAATTACTATATTTTAGCATTTACCTTTTAAATTCAAGAACTTTATCAAAGGGGAGGTAGTGATTGCCAAAAAAAAAACAACTACTGTTTCTCCAACGGGATCCACGGGAGTCTGTTTATAACAGACAACAAATAAAACTTTCGATTACTACGGCATTTTAAGCGACATTGTTGGCAAACATACAAGCTCACTGCAGTGTATTTATTTATTTATTTATTTTACATACATTTTGGCAAGAAAGAAAAAAACAATTAATAATAGTCAGTATTAACAGGATGCAGAACAATTCGAATTAAGTGCTCTTCACAGGATACCAAAGATTTCTGGGTTACAGCTTCGTTAGAGAGATTATTCCAGTTGTTTATTGTACGATGAAAGACAGAATATTTACAAGAATTGACTCTTTGTCTTAAAGGCATAATTTCTTGTGAGTGTCGTTTTATAGTTTTTTAACCTGCAGATGAAGTGAAGATGTGTGATGTGTTAATTTTGTAGTGACCATTTACCAATTGATAAAAGAACAAGTTTACAAACACGGTTTCTATTAGTAACTGGTTGGAAATTACCCTTTGTTATTAATTCGCTGATAATGCTGCGATCATATGAGTTGTAAATGAATCTTAGAGCCTTTTTCTGTATTCTTTCTAATTTTTCAATGTTGTATTTAGTGAAGGGGTCCCATATTATCACGGCAGACTCTAACATAGGACGGATAATTAATTTGTAGGCAAGAATAAGCACTTGAGTGGTAGGTAACTTCAGTGTACGCCTTAAAACCAACAACTTCCTTAAGGAATTGGCTACAACAATATCTATGTGTGTATTTCCAGAGAGTTTGTTAGTAATCAGTAATCCTAAGTATTTATAGTGCTCAACCACAGAAAGAACTCAATCAGCAGTAGAATGACTAAAGAGTAGGGGTTTCGTATGAGGAGTGATTCTCGTGAGAACAGTCTTTTTTTTTCAT
The DNA here is from genome assembly GCF_023375885.2 of Dermacentor andersoni. Classification (NCBI taxonomy): domain Eukaryota; kingdom Metazoa; phylum Arthropoda; class Arachnida; order Ixodida; family Ixodidae; genus Dermacentor; species Dermacentor andersoni. The sequence goes on from NC_092814.1 coordinate 135,305,215, forward strand.
TTGATGGGAATTTGCTCAGACCACGAAATGATCTCGGCAAAATCCACGTTTAACTCCGGTTGTTCCTGTACAGAGCTTACTGATTTATACAAAACGCACTCATCAGCGCACAACCTGATACTGGTAGAAATGTCTTTAACAATGTCAATTATGAATACCAGAAAAAGAAAAAGCCCGAGCACCAACCCCTCGGGGACGTCACAATCATTTGCCACACCTCTGGAGGAAACCCCATTGAGCGCCACATATTGACAGCGATTAGAAAGATAGACCCTTATTCACTTTGATATCTCTTCGTTTTTGATTATATAGCTTAATTTATGAATTATTTTTTGTTCAACACTTTATTGAAAGGTTTTTTGCAAATTCATGTAAATTGCGTTCACCTGCTTCCCTTTATTTAAATCACCCCCAAAGTCTTGTATAATGCTAATTGGGTACAGGTAGAATATCCATGGGTTGGAACCTATGTTGAGCGTTTGTTAATATGTTATGCTCTTCAAAAGAAATAGGCTACGTGTTTATGTACTATACGTTCTAGAATTTCGAAAGCTGTTGAGGTCAATGATATTGGACGGTTATTTGTAACACAGTTATTATATCCAGATTTATGAATGGACTTGATTCGGGCAGTTTCACAGTTGTCCGGTAGGACGCCCTCCCTCAATGACCTCGTAAATGGAACGTAAAGATACTTAGAGCATCATTCCACGTACTGTTTCAAAAAAGCGTTTGGTACTCCGTCAGGTCCTGGTGACATCTTCACATTCAAGTTTAACTATAAATTAAAGATTCCCTGTTCCAAGACTTCTATATCAGGCATCTGAGGTACTGATATACCGAATCCTGGCAGACGTCTGTTGTCTTCGATGAAGACACTTTGGAAATAGCTTTCGAAAGCGGAAGGAATTACCTTTCCGTCGCTTTCACATGTTCCCTCTATGATAAATATGTCACTAGGATTAGAAAGCTGTTTAATCATTCTCCAAAATATGTTTCGGAAGAAGTTCTTATGAAAACAGGGAGAGTTTACCCAAAATGTTTTTCTTTATCCCATGTAGTTTGTACTTTTAGCTGTTCGTATACCTTGTCTATGGTACTTTTAATTTCATGACAGTTTGGCTTTAAGGACCTTTGCATTCTTAATCTTTTAAGTTTTCGCTTTAAACGTATAGTGTCTAGAGTAATCCAAGGGTATTTTGGGTAGTTTCGGTACAAAGCGCTCTATGCAGTCTTGTACAATTTGTTTAAAAAGAATTCCTAATTGTTTGCACTACAGGTATTGTTTTGAACACTGTTATATAGAAAGCTCAACTCATCAGTGACATACTCATTGTCTGCGCGACCAAAGTTAGGAAACATTTCAATTTCGCTATGGTGACGTTACTAACGTGCCTTTTAATGGTGAAACAACAGCAAAGTGGTCCGAGATGCCATTCGCCACTTGAACTGAAATATTATTTGTTTTGTTACGGCTTACAAAGACTAAGTCTAGCACTGACTCAGTGTTATCATGCTTTCTGGTAGGTTCACTAACAACCTGTAGCAGATCAAAGTCATAGGCAATGTTGAGTTCTTCAGATTCAGGAGATTTGGAGGATTGAGTCGTGAAAGTAACCGAGTTAATGTTAGGCAGGTTAAAGTCACCAGCAAGGATTGGCCTGTCATCATTTTTAACCTTACACTGCATATAAGACTTAAGTTGTTCAGCTGTCAGTTTTTCAGTCGTCAGCGTTCATGTCTTACATCGTTTATTACGCAACGACTGCTGATATCTGCCATGCGAAGTAAAGGATTTTCAAACACGCGCATGCGAGACGTGCTGTATTATACTGCCCCATAATACGATAAGGGAGCTATTTGTGCAATTTTCTATTTAGCTTGCGGTGAATGCACTTGAACCCCGATATCTGCTATTTGCACTGGCTCAAATACAGGCCTTATATGCAGTAATAATTGTCTACGCCGTACACGGTGGCTGATGACGGAAACTCGCGATTGCTATTCAAAGTTCTTGGTAAGTTGGGATCCGCGTATAAGTGTTTGCCACCAGCAGCTAGTAAACGTGCGCAGTACGAATATCGGCACCCGGGAGTGTTCCGCGTTTCGCCCAAGCACCCGTAAACGCCATGCTCAGTGCCTTAACGTTCCATTATAGCGGATGTGATAACGAGCTTTCTTGGAGGGTGGAAGATCTCTATAGCCGCTATGCAGAATAAGGCGCCGCACGGCGGCTGCGCAGTAGCGCCTTATCAGCCACTGCCAGAGGGTCGAAATACGCACTCATGCATACGCGGATCCATGAGACACACGAATGCGGCTAAGCGACCATCAATATAGGACGCCGCTCTCCAAAGTGGCCTGTTCGTGCGTCGGAAATCAAAGAGCCTGTCGTACCCTCGAGGCAAGCCCGCTATCTTAAAGCTCTTGCCGGATTTTCGCCTTCTGACAGCATTGCAGATGCACTCGGCCACGCTCTCCTCGATGTTAGCTTGTTTCAGCGGCGATGAGTAAGAGGCTTGTTTTAATGCTGCCGATTTCCCTGGCTTTACCATGTCGTGAGGTGCGGCCGGCCGGGCCATCACAGCTCATAAGAGTACAAAAGTGGCTGCCATGCGCCTAATTAGAGGAGACGCACTCAGAGATGACAGCGAATCCTCAGCGAGGAGCTCCCTCCACTCGATTTGGTGCTTTTAATTTGTAGGACAAGATATTGGGTCAGGACCGCTGTAATAGAATCCGTCAGTCTACTTCGCCGGAGGCAAGGCTTCACACGGCGCTCACAAAGGGAGGGACACTTGCCGTAGACTGAGCAGACTCGAGAGAAACCTCACGAGCTTGTATGAATCAGGTAAAATTGTTGAATGCAGTGTCATGCAAGTCTCTGGCTCCGCTCTTACACTGTATGAAATTATTTGTAGAAGATTTTTATGTCCCTGCCTTGGCAATGCACTTACACCTTTCAAAGGGCTGAATTGCCAACACGAAATAATACACATGTGCTGCGCGATCACTTTGAAACTTTCACTACGTGTTTAATGCTATGCGGCGCATTAGACCTCCATGGACACCGTCTGGAGAAGTGACGCGGGGTAACTTTGACTGGAGAAGCTAATTGTAGTCGTTAGCATTAACATAATGCCAAATTACGACAGACGCCATAAATAAGCGTGCCGGGCTAATTTTGACCATTCGAAGTTCTTGAGCATGCGAAAATACTGGAAATTACGCACAATCGAAATGGGGACTCAACGAATGGGAAATGGACTAGCCACCTCTCTCTCGGTATGACAACTTCGTAGTCACTGAACCACCATGGTGAACATGGAAAAGACGTACGCATTGCGTAGATCGGCTCTTCTGCATCTACAGTGGGAAGAAGAAGAAAGAAGCCTGCCAAACACAACAGCTATAGCGTGCTGCTCTAAAATTGACATGGAATAGTCCAGTCTGCTATGCGGACAGACGCACACTAAAATGTGTTTGAACTGCCCTTAACGCCAAACATTACTTCCCTCTAGTAACTTAGCAGCGTCATCTTAGGATTTAACTTCCAGTTATTATACAAGCTTCTGAGAGGGCTTTCTTTTACATAATATTTAGATTATGCTGGCGCCTTGAAGCGTCTCTAGCAACTAATGTTTTCATAGAAGAGTTACGTACTCAAAATTATATAACAAAGCCGGCACTGGGAAAATAATGACTGTGAAGATGGAATGGCAGCGAAAGCACTTTGCTTTCCATTTGAGAGATTTGACTGTCGTCAGCTTTCGCTGCCATTCCATCTTCACAGAGTGGAATGATTGTCATTTGTTTGAACTGTCTGATGATCGGAGTTGATGTGTTTAAATGGATGACTTAGTAAAGACAGTGGTTGATGCTCGAGTGAGACTTTATTTTGTCAGGCTAGTCACGATTGGCATGTGATCACTGTCATATGCACTCACTGGTTTGACTGCCACCCTAGAGAGGTTCTTGGCAGAATCAAATCAATGCACGTACGGTGATGCGTGGTAGGTTTAATGGGTTTAGAGTAACATTGCAGGCCAAACTCTTCCAGCCATTTCTTCTCTGGCTTAAAAATGTCCGCGTTGAAGTCTTCGTTGATGATCACAGGTGTGGTATCATCCTTTCCAACGTACTGGAAATACGTGGTCATAACCTCATTGATTTCGGACTTAGAAGTAGCGGGCAAGATGAACAGCGTCGAGATAACGATTCTTTCTTCCGTTTGTATTGCACAAACATCTGCAGAGTTGGTGACGATTCTGTTCATCCCAAGATCGAACGGCCGCACTTGAATGTCGTTCTTTGATGGTGATGATGATTGAAGTTTATTGGCTGTCGTTCTTTGCGTATATAGCAACACCTGCAGCGCGCGAATCCGCCCGGTGATCCCACACGACTCCGGTGTAGCCGTTGAGCTGGGCGAACGAGTCTGACCACCTTTCCGAAAGACACAGGACGGGTATATCGTTCAGGATTGCATCGAGATTGCGATTTTCTGCATGCAGATGCAGTGAACGAATGTTCAATGCCGCAACTGCAATCGAATGCGGTTCCTGCAGTAGTGCTTAGTAAGTCTTGGTTATCGTAGGAAGGTGGTGATTGTCCAAACGCCTGAACTCGTCTTGCAACAGAAAAACACCAGCTCCTTGGGTCCCACGTGCGACAAGAATAGTTCAAGGGCGCGTTGCAGGTTCCCGAGTCCACAGGGATATATGACACTAAACTTCGACCCTTTCTGCACTATCACCAGGATCGGCCCACATGATGGTGTTTTTCTGTTGACGGACGCCGAAAAAACTACGGAAGGTTAGTCATATACAGCTGTCACTGTAAATCGTGTGCGGTTCCAGCAATAGTGTTTGGTTAGACTTGGTTATTGTAGGCAGGTGGTGATTTTCCAAACACCTGAACCCGTCTTGCAGAGCACTTTGGGTCCCGCGTGTGACAGGAGGAGGAGGAGGAGGAGGAGGAGGAGGTGGAACTTTATTATTGCAGGAACCGTTGCGCGGTTTATTCCGGGGTGGTTCCCTCTGACAGGGCTCCACTGGCGATCGTGGCTCGCCGGGCCTGGTCGAGGGTCGCCAGTTGGCTTCCCTGGTCCAGCTCGGGGAATCTCGCCTCCCAAGACCACGTAGTGAGTGTGTGTGTTGTGACTCGTGGCGAAATTGCGTCGCCCGGACGGTCGGTGCATTGGTGTGTTATGTGCGCGAGTGTCGCTGTGTGGTTGGTACACCAGGGACATGTCCGGGACGTATAACTGTCTGGGGAGATTGCATGTAGGCGAGACAAGTGTGGGTATGTGTTAGTTTACAGGCGGCGCCAGTCCCTTTCCTGGAGTTTATTGAGAGCTTTGTGTGGGGGAGCGTATTGTGTTCTTCCGAGATGTTGGTCCTGTAGTATTTGTTGACTTGTCGTTAATAACTCGTGGATCGCTCGTCGGTCTGTCGGGGGCTGAAGAACGGTGTGGTCTGCCGCTCGGCTAGTGAGACCTCGAGCTGCGCAGTCCGCCTCTTCGTTGCCCCGCAGGCCTTCGTGCCCGGGGCACCAGGCGATACCGTGGGTCCATTCTAGTGAGCGACCCAGGATTCGAATGGCTTGTATAGGGAGTGTTCCATTCATGTATAAACGACACGCTGCTTGTGAATCCGTAAGGACGTGGGTGGACCTTCCGTTGCTCTCGGCGTCGCGAAGTGCGAGAGCGATCGCTGCTGCTTCTGCTGCTGCGCTGCATGTGGCGCGGATGGAGCCAGAGGCTACCAGGTTCCCCTGATTGACAACGGCGAGTGTATATTTAGGCCCGCCACGTGGCGACGAGGGATACGGGCTAGCGTCCGTGTAGTATGTATCTGGGTCTCTGAAACAGCGTTTGTGCAACATGCGGGCACGCGCTGTTCTTCTCTCTTGATTGTGGGTGGGGTGCATGTTCTTGGGGATAGGGTCTACTACAATGTTCTCTCTAGTGTGGTTCGGCAAGAGTTGTGTTTCTTCTTTGCAGTACTAAGGTGTCAGCGGGTACCCTAGCCGTTGAATAAGGTGTCTTCCCTGTTGAGTCTTGTTGAGGAGCTCTATCTGCGCTATGAGCGTGGCACTTGCTAGCTCCTCAAAGGTGTTGTATACGCCTACACTCCCATATCAAGTCAAGCACGTGTGACAAGAATAGTTCAAGGGCGCGTTAAAGATTCCCGAGCCCACAGGGGTATGTGCCATTGAACTTGGACGCTTTCTGCACTTTCACCAGGATCGGCCCACATGAGGGTATTTTTCTCTTGAAGGACACCGAAAAAACTACGAAAGGTTAGTCATATGCAGCTTTCGCTGTAAAAAAAGAAAAACGAGAAAATCTGGCTTTAAGTCCGGCGCCTAAATGAACAAAATATAGCTCACGAGAAAGATCCCACAAGACACACTGGAAACGTAAAGTGAGTTATATAAACGCATGCAAAAAATAATAATAAACGACTGTCAAAAGAAGTCACATAACGCAAACTATTATGTAAAGTCACCTCATATAACCACAATAAATAAAGAACCCGCGAAGTAAGGCCACTGTACCTGGAGGCTTGGAGACGACGGGAAGAAATTGCTTACTCACACAAGGTTTTGGAACGCGCATAAAATTTCGAAAATGGGGCTATTCTTTATTCAACTTAAGTAGTTACTCACTCGCGTTACACTGCTCTTAAAGCTGTTAAAAGAAAATGTGCTCGTGAGATAGACTCGATTAAAGCGCACGAATGCATCTATGCGTGACTTTTCACCCCAAATTCAACTGTAATCCAAAGACAGAGAGAGAGAGAGAAATGAGATGCGAAAAGCGGAAGACAAACATGCAGTTAGCTATCTTTCACATGGGGAAGTGGTAAAGGGAGACAGAAAGATGAAAACAAATGTACACGGAAAGAAAACTAAACCAAAGTAAGCATTCGTACTGGCTAAGAAATGCTAGATATTGTTGTGGAGGCACTAGCTACATTGCTCGCAATCGTTGTCGTGGCCGTGCAAATAAATAAATAGAGAACACATGCCAACTTTTTGACAACTTGCTATAGAATCCGATTCATTGGTTTCTGGGCAGTTATCAAAAACTGCGCAGCTAGGGACGTACAGAATACGGAGTGTCAACATTCTTTAATCTCGATTTCTTTTTTGCAGCATCTGAAAATTGAACATATTAAGCCCCTATCTCCACGAAGTTGCGAGCCGGGCCGTGCTTGGGAGTAGTTGTTCGCACGAAAGGTTGCTTTATCCCATTATCAACATATTACGCATCGTGTACCACGCGAACGTATTGTCCTAGTGGTGCGCGCCAAGATGTCGTTGAAGCAGCGTGTCTTTAAGACGAAAATATAGCTCCAGTCATCTCCTTTCAAACACAGAATTTAACATGTTTCTAGATAAGTGAAGTCCCAAGATCAAAAGTTGTAGCAGTTGTAGATGCATGAACCGGAGCGATTTGCTATACCCGCACCGATGAAAAGTCAAACGGTGCGTGGCTCACGGAGCCGCTTGATGCGCGTTTTCTTCTTTGCTTAGTTGGGAATATGGAACTTCGTAAGACATGCGAGTCTGTGCTGCACTCATTTGTATTGTGCTCCCCCAACACGGACAGCGAAGGAGTCTGGATTCTAGTGACGAAAGGCGAAGTTGAATAAATTGTATTGGTTTCACTGACACCGGTCTCACATGGACGTCACTGCGGCTAAGGCAATTGCGTGGATACTGATAGTGCAAAGAAGTTATCGGGACGCGTTTGTAATGGAGTGGTTCGGAGATGCAGCAAACATACCTAGAAAATCTGTACCGCCTTCGGCCCATTAGCCACATCGACAGGGGTTGCTACGCTGAGAAGACTCTACTACTTTGTGCAAGGAAAAATCGGAGGCCTCACAGGTCTTGGTGTCTCGGAGTCAGCCTACGCAGCAATGATGTTCCGGGTGCTAAGCCGATTTCACTTGAAGTAAGTACAGTATATTGAGACGCAGAGAAACCCAAGTGCTTGCCATTATACTCAACATATTTGAGAGAATCAAAGATAGCGAATGGCTTCTCTAACTTGTGTCTCGGCGTTGTAGCCGGCCGAAGATCTTAATCTTCCTCAGTCAGCCAGTTAATTTGATTTCCTCGCGATAGTATTACTGATGGTGACGCACTAAGGCGACAGATACGAATGAGCGGCAAAGTTCGGCGCTACAATTTGAAGTTCCTACGTATCTTCAAAGTGAAGCCATGGGTAGACAGAAGCGGATCTGAGCAACGATGCCACCAGAAGCCTTCCGGCAGTTGCCTGAGTCACCACGTGGCAATGTGCGCAATTGTTAAGAAAAATGAGAAACTCTTAAGAAACTCTGCGCATGCGCAGGTCGTCTCTCCTCCGCTCCTCCTCCGCGTTCCTCCTCATGGTTCTACTGCACCCTCCTCCTGCGCTATCACCTCCGTTTCACCTCCCGCTGCGCTCCGCGTTCGCTTTCATTCTTCGCGGCGCTCGTTCACTCGGTTACGCCGACGCCGCCTGGCAACTCCGATGGCCGCCGCAGGAAGGGGCGCCTAAGAGCTGCGCTATAAAACACAGCCGTCGTATAGAGAGCAAATTGAGCACGAAATGCATGGTCCAGAATGAATTTATCTCGTCGGGTTTAGGCTCCCGAAACTGCACAGTCAGTGGGGGGCTCCAGATTAATTTCGACCAGAGGTGGTTCTTTTAATGTGCACCTAAACTACGCTACACGTGCGTTTTAGCATATCATCGTAATGCGACCACTGAGGCCGAGTTCGAACCTTTGACCACGTGCTCAGCAGCAGAACACCATAGTGACTCCTGAGGCACTGCGACGGATTTTATGTATAAGATGCCTATTCGATTAGGAATAACTTCCAGAGCAAAAGTAAGCAGCAGAAGGAACATTCAGGCACAGCAATTAGCAAACAAATTTGATTGTGAATAAACCATGGCCATAAATAAAATGAAAACAAAAAAAAATGAAATACATAAAAGATTATAACACATAAATATCAAACTATATCACTCTAAAAAAATCCATGCTTATCTAAGCGTGCGTTTGCACTTTTTTTGACACGCTTTATAAGAAGCGTCATATTTCACCGATCACGCCTGCTAGGAGTGATCAGCAAGCTCTCTTCACGCTTAGCAGCCGTGATAATGACCCCTGTTTCTACGCTTATTATGGGGTGACCAATCTCCACGCTTAGAGAGGGTTCCCGAGAGGGCAAGGGGGATGGAGTGAGGAACATGGCCCTTCCCCCCTCGCCCCTTCTCTGAATGCGTTGGAAGCAACGAAGAAGCACAGACTCTGGTGGGCTTGGGTACTTGGGTCGCTTCTCTGAAGCCAACTTTGCTCACCAAGCTCTTCGCAGTCCTCTTCTTTAACTTCTGCTTCGACGGCGCAGACTGTGACGAACGAAGACGCTATGACAGTAGCAGCATGCCGGTGAAGTGGAAGCTGCGTATGCTGCAGACAGATTGCGCAAGACGCTTCCACCGGTGACACTGAAACTAATCCACTAAGAAGGGGTTTTGCAACGCCCTGGCATATTCAGCAACGCCAAGGAATATAAAACGTAAACAAGCCCCTCGGTATCTCCTTGCACAAAGGGACGAATGCCCTCTAAGCCGTGCTCTGCGGCGCCACGCGTTCGAAGTGTAGGATAGGGACGTCAGGACAGGATTTTCCGCATTAAAATCATCATGCTATTGCACTCTTTCTCCGACTGTTGGCCCAAAATACCTGATAAAATTCTTCTTGACTGGCCTCTTTCTCTAAGAAACATGAATATTCTCGGTAGCGAAAAAAGTATTACACACATATTTCTTCCTAGGGTCAATCTCTTATTCATAATAATCATTCCCAGAAGATATGATACCATGAAACCTGGATGCCTAAAAACAAAACTTACGCAGTTAAAATGTTTTCAGGTCGCTGAGAAAGCGTGTCCTTATATGAGTTTGATTTGAATGCACAAAGCAGTGACCAAATCCTTTAATCTTGTTTGCGCCCATATTTCTTTGCCTGTGCTTGGCTTTAAGTTGGTTGCACAAAAATTGGCCGTAAGCCACCGGATATGTTACATATTACATACCATAAAGGCATAGGCACATCACTAGTGCCTTTTCTAGGGATGTGTCATCACTGATCTCAGTGCTTTCCTTCTCACAGCGTCAGATGAAGAGCCTTGTTTCCCCCAAGAAAATGCATGGTCTTATAAGGTCAGTTAACGCTATCTGAAAAAAAGGAAAAATGTCTTAATACGAAAAGTATAATACTTTAGAGGTGAAAGCATGTTTCTTTTAGGCTAAATTTGGTAACAAAGACCGCTTGCTTTTTCACTGCTTTAACACTGACTGCACTTCTTCCGACATTTCTCCTATTGACTGCAAAAAAAAGGTTGTGGTTCGGAAGTTTTTAGAAGTAGGCGACAGGCGAAATATGGTAAAATCCCCGCAGTAATAGGAGCATGCAGCGGCCTATGAAAGCTCAGAAAATTTCTGTATTTTCGATAACATCAGAAGGAACTTTTTCAATTTTTGTTCATTTTCATCAATTCTACATCCAAACTTTATTCGTTTTCAAATGTGGCCTGAAAAGCAAAAGAACAATGTGCATATAGTTGGGGCACATAGCTGTAACTGATTTTATGCGATCATGCTCTTCAACAAAATAAAGTTTAAAAATTCGAACACAACTGGCAACGCTTTTGATAAAACCTTTTAATACCTAAGGAAAAATGAGCTAGAAAAACGTAGTTACGCTTAATTCCCCACACAATGGAGATGGAAATTTTGACAAGAATGACATTCTACGTGAACTTTTCACCCGTGATATGTCACTGCGGGCATAGATGGGTTTCCAGCTAGAAATCAAGCGCTAAATTAAAATTAAATTATGGGGTTTTACGTGCCAAGACCACTTTCTGATTATAAGGCAAGCCGTAGTGGAGGACTCCGGAAATTTCGACCACCTGGGGTTCTTTAACGTGCGCCTAGATCTAAGTACACGGGTGTTTTTCACATTTCGCCCCCATCGAAATGCGGCCGCCATGGCCGGGATTCGATTCCGCGACCTCGTGCTCAGCAGCCCAACACCATAGCCACTGAGCAACCACGGCGGGTGAAATCAAGAGCTGCAACGGGCAGAGTATATTCATGTTCATTGAACACAGTCACACTTCCTCTCTTTAAAGCCCAAAATGTAAAATATGCGGAGCTACACTAGATATGCCAATTCAGAGTATAGTTTAGATTGCAAATAAAGTAGCATGTGTGTTTGCAACCTCGCATGCGGCGCTTCTGAGATGCAGGTTACTGTCAGTTGACAAATAGCTGACAAAATTATGAATTTTCACTTTATAGGCAGCGGCATACTGTGAGCGGTATCCGCGACAACTACGCGGCGTACACGGCAAACCACATTTAAGCGCCACTAACAGAGTTCTCAATCATGAGAAGAAGCACGCTGCAAAATGCACAGTGACAAATCGCAGCTCACCACCCTTGCCCGAGGCGAAATGGAAGCGGGCACAGATAGAACGGCGAGCTGGCAAATGTAAAATAAAAACAACAGAAATTGTGGGAATTTTGTACTTCAGCAGAATAAACTGACCAATTCACAGGAATTCAACAGCAGGGTGTTAAACCTTGTTAAAAAAGCACGTGGCTGACTACTCTCTATTTCGATCAACGCTACTGCTCGCGTAAAAGGTTCTCGCTTTCCAATAAATGTACCATTAAGGTAATTTTTGCACCCCACATCATACAAGCACATACCAGAAATCTTCACAAATTGGCAGTTAGCCGCTATTTCATAAAAGCGAACCATAACTAATGTTTTTACCTGTATGTTTAAATCGTTCATGAATAGCAGGTGAGGGACCGCAACATAGGCATTATCCATATGGAAATACTGCTCTGAAGCTGCCAGACCACGGTGAGACTCTCTCGTAAACTCTCATAAACTCGGCACAGTGCACAATGTATGCATGCACCGCCCGCGTTGTGCGTCATGAATATTTGCAGAAGTGAACACGGCGATACGCACCTACTCTGACAATTAGACCGGAGGCTCTGTGCTGCAATGAAGGAGCGTCGCTCGTGGCAGTCCACCGTAAAATCCACACCAAAAATGGCCGAGCGCAGTCTTCAAAACACCACGGTCTCCTTCAGCCTGCCCAAGAAAAGTTTCGCATTCCCCGTGGGGCAGTGAGAAGACTCAGAGCGTTGTTCGCCCTCGCGCACACTCCGCGCAGATCACGTGATATATGACGGATCCCCTATTCGGATTTTTATAAGCGTGATGAAAAGTTCCCGCGCGAGCGCTTCGCGGGAAGTTAAGTGTGTGATTTGCGTTTTTCATGCGCGCGCAGCTCGGTCACGCTCGCACAAGACCGAACGATGGCACGCAGCCTTGTCCTCACGCTTACATGAAGGAATGTCACGCTTATTTTCGGTCACGTGGTGCTTGAAACGTCATCCACCCTCATTTACATGCGCGTCACGCTCAACCTCACAGTTTAGCGTGAGATTAGACGTGGAATTTTTGAGAGTGATAGATGTACAAAATTTCAATACGAAAATCAGAGGCTGTTGAGTTTATGCATTTTTCGCTCTTAGTTTTGGTCTACGGGTTCTTCACCATTGAAAGGCATTACTAGTGTCGTCAAATTTGTCTTTCAGCATGACCAAGTAGCCATTTTTAATAGAGCGAGATACTATGGTAGCAGTGATACATGAGAAACTTGGCCACATATAGGGCCGGCTATCCCAATATCATAGGTGTAGGAAAAACACGAAAAACGGAAATGGTAATGAAAATGCAATACACCGTGAAAAGTTTAACAAAGGGGCAAAACAATAACAGATCAACTCAGTGAACGACGGGGAAAATAAATTAGCAGTCAGTTAGGCTTCAGTTTCAAAATAAAAGAAGGACAGGCGCGATTCGCTGACACCAAACTTTCTGGAACCTCATTCCATGAGTACAATTCCCGCCGTCTCGAGCTGTGTTCACCGTTTCCACCATTGTATTTTTAATGTAGCACAAATTTTACGCCTAACCATGATCTAGCGCAAGCGTCTGGGTACGGCCCTGTCTTGTCCGCAAATGTGAATAATTAATAGGTTATTATAGTTCGAATAATTGTCAAATTGGTGTATATTGTTTGCTGTACAAGATCGCCTTTCAATAAGTGAAATAATAAGGCTGAACGACGCTGTCTGCGACAGGCGATTCGCGAAAGCTTATTTAACGAGAGGAAAGCAAGAATGAAAACTTTGTTGGCAGGGGAGGCGAAACCGCTGCATTGTCTGTTATAAACATCATTGTGAAATGGGCTGCTATACGTCAGCGGTAGTAATGCCTGCAAATGGTCACACAGGTTTGTCCTAGTGCGACACGCAACCAAGGAATACGAGTGATAGAGGGAGAAATGGTCGGAGGATAAAAAAGAATAGCCCCTCTTTCGCTCTCCTCTACTTGCGCAAATCGCAGAGGCAAGAGGCACACATCAGGAACTCAAAGAGTGACCTTAATGGTGACAGGCATGATCAAGACAGCACACCGTAGAGAAGGCGAGACAGGTTGACATAAGTTCGCAGACCGCGATACGATTGGCAATATTTCGCTGTTGTCTACACCGACGGGAGACTGCGCTGATATTTTAAGGCGTTTCCGTTCACTATGAGTTCTTTTTTTGTTTTGTTTTTGCGATACCAGAATTACTCGGATTGTTGACCACGCAGCTATATATATATGCTCGATCAAAATCTGCCTCTTAGATGGCGGCAAGCGTTCCAAGTACGCGGCATTGTTTTTAAACTTGCGACAGAACTATTTGATCGCTGCAGCAGCGAAACGTCTAGGCGAAGTGACAATGTTGGAGTCCCTCGACGTTCTTTTGACAAATGCTATTTGCCCCAAGCCTGAGGCGGCAACGTCTCCGCTCGCGCTGTGCCAGCGCTCTATCGCCAGTGTACGCTTGAGCAGCGCCTACAAACTGCGTGGACAATGCTTCCATTCACGACAAATGATTCTACCATCTGTCTCCGCACAAGAAAAGAAAAAAAAGCTCCCACATAAATATCAACCCAGGGCGATCTCTACGCTGAACAGAATTTATTTCGATATGTCTTAGTATGCGCTGTGGCGCTGGTTAAATATAGAACAAAACATGCAACCAAAACAAGGCAACATTATGCACTCTATTACCACTCATGAAGTGGGCAGTGAATAAGTGTAATAATATTTTACTGAACAATGAGCCGGGAATGCAAGCCGCAGTCCCCTCGATGTTCTTCGTTTGGCCCAGTACTCCAGATCTGTCGCAGCAGTGGAAATGCTGCTGTTTAATAAATCTGTCCTCGCACAATCAGCTCGCACTTCCTTATCGCCCAACTGGGGCCGGCTGGGCTTCTTATCGGGGCTTCTCTCGGAAAGACCAGGTCGTAGAACGACGGTCGGGACGGCCAAAGAGAGCGCGGCACTTGGCGGTTTTGGGCGTGCTTTGTTTCCCCGCCACGGTGTGCCGCCTCGTGTCGGCCCCTCCCTCCGGAGCCTGGGCCAGCGCTCCCTAAACCTCCCCGCAATCCTTCCCTCGCGCGACTGGCGTGCCCCCTTTCCCTCACCTCTCCCTTCCTCGCCGCCGACGCGCGTGTAGCGGCGGCCCCCAGCGAGTCTCTCTTCACTGCTCTGCACGGCTGTTGCGCTGCCCAGCCGCGCTCCGTTCACGTGCGCTCGCCTGGAGCGTCGCCGCGCGCAGTCGGACCCAACTTGCTGCAAGCGTCGGAAAAGTGGGCGCGCGCGATCCGCAGGCGGGGCCCTCTCGTGGCTCGCTGAGATTCGCGCTTTGTGACACCGACTCCGTTGACTGTCTGTGGATCCGAGGGGCCGAGTGTGGACTTCGAGTACTTCGCGGGTTCTTGCATCGCGCGACTGGTGTCGCAGCCTTCAGCGTCACTTGTGCGCATCCCTTCCCCGCAAAACTCTTCACGAGGACCCATTGTACATTTGTCGCGCGATGCCGAGGACTGTGCGTGCGTTGCGCCTCTCGAGCGAGCGCCGTTGGAACGCACGTGTCGCCTGCTTTCTGATCCTGCTCACGGGTCTCTCGAAAAACGCGCAAGCTGCCGGTATGTACTTTTTATTCTCGTAGCGTGCGGTGTCTTGGGTGCCTTGATTTTGTATGACAAGACACTCGTTAATGCAGCGTGTAGGTTCGTTGACTGTCGATGCCCCAAAATCGTGAGAAAAGACGAAAAAAAAAACCACTCAAACCAGCATCACTCATTGCACAAACTGCATGAGTTATTCATATCACAAGAAGCTAACAAAGACACAAAGGACAGCGAGGAGAAATTCCTTGTACTTAATAATTGAACTAAAAATGATAAATTAATGGAATTTAGCGTTAGCTTTCTTTGTTGGTTTCTTAGGATATGTACAAAAAAAATTGGGCCCTTGGTTTCCTTTCCTCTCGTTCATTATTTCTTGCAGTTACTTTAGCCCCTCTGTTCAACAGTAAGTGTGCTGTCGTTCGCTAGTTGTAGGTTATTGTACACCCGCGCAATAAATGCGCCACACATCGAAGTGTTCATACAATTGTGTGAACAGTTCGGAGGTGGCAAAATAACAAATTTCGTTCGTTCATTGTGGATGCTCAATACTGACCCAGTGTTGAATGTTCTGTTAAAACAGCTACAAGCCTCGAGCATATTTAGAAGAAAATAAGTGATCTTGTGTTCATGTACGTATTCGATGCGGTATAATTAGTCTCCCTTTTTTGCTCCGACATCCATAAACTTAAAATTCGTTGAAAATGAATCAGGACGAGTACGGTGACCCTTAAGTGGATGTTATAAAGTTAAAATACCGCTGCGGTATATTTGAACTGTATAAAAATTTAACACCAGGCTTCATTTTTGTACCAATCGCACTGACTAAATGGTAGTATTTTGCCACTTCGCGCTTATATTTATGTGTGCAGATATATGTAGTTCCAGTGTGCAAAACCGAGAGAATCACGAGCAAGCTTCGAGCAAAACACAGTTTTCAACGGAGATAAATCATCTGTGGCAACTTGACAGTTACGCGCCTTTTTAGCATTTCCGCTCGCGTTTAGTGATGAAAAAAACTATCCTATGGTCGCAGCTGCACGTCTGACGCATCAGAATTGTTCAGATCAACAGGACACATTTCTTGTTTTCTTTCTTTTGTAATGCGTAAATTTTCGGGCCGTGTGATTACTGGGCGGCACCTTTTGCTTTTCCGAACCCACTAATGCATTTCTCACAGTAACAGATACAGTCGGGGAATTAATGATGGCTTACAGAATCTAAGAGGGCGCACAACGTGGCGGGAGCCGTCGTCAGAAAATGGGGAAATAAATGGTTTGGAACTATGATCGGTACGAAGTGCGAACCTATGCTCGACGCGCTCGCATATATTATTTTTCTGGCTACGAACTGTTCCCGGGACGCTGGTGCGAGGAAACCGCAGATGAGGGAGAGGACCACGAAAATGAAGCGCCAGGACGCTGCACGATGCATTAACATTCTCTGAGCTTTGGGCTCGAAACGCACTGCTGGTTCTCGAGCCCGAACCAAGCAGGCGCGCCTGCTAGATAAATAAATAAGTTAATAAATAAAAGAAACAAACACTACAACTTCATATTGATTGTTAGGATTGGTCGCGGCGAAAACCTTTGGGAATTGATTCGCGTAAAAGCACCCTGGCCACTTTTATCTCTATTATAGAGAAGCGAAATTAGTTTTGTTTTCTTTTTTCCGTTCCTTAAAAGGACCGCCGCATAGCACACACTCGGACAAAAGCAGAAATAAAAGGTGCGTGGGATGCGCCATTTGCGAGATGTAATGTAGCGATTGCTGAAGGTATACTGCGTCTAGCACTTCCCGACCCCACATACTCCCAATAGGAAAGAGAGAGAGAAAAAAAAGAAGCACGCATACACACCTTATTTCCTCCTTTTCATTTGCAAAAGTAATATGTTCGAAAACTTGCCGGCAAATGCGGGCTTGCACACGATGCTGGAAAGCTAGCACGTGACGTTTAAATTATGGGGTTTTACGTGCCGATACCACGAACTGAATACGTGGCACGCCGTAGATGGGGACTCCGGAAATTTGGACCACCTGGGGTTCTTTACCGTGCACCTGCATCTAAGTACACGGGTGTTCTTGCATTTCGCCGCCATCGAAATGCGGCCGCCGTGGCCAGGATTCGCTCCCGCGACCTCGTGCTTAGCAGCCCAACCCCATAGCCTCTAAGGTACCACGGTGGGTGCGACGTTTAAACAAAGCCCTTCTTTAAGATGCCGCGCGTTTTTGTGAACATAGTGAACAGGCCACATATTTGAAGACTTGATTATACGCCGTGTTCGAGGAAAGACTTCGTGTAATTACTGAAAATAGCGCAGCAGAGATTAAGAGAGAATTTTGAGGCATATAAGTCGTGGTGGCAAGCCATCTTTGTTATAATAACTCAGATGAATTCGTTCGTTAAAATTGATCCCTAACGTTTTTATCAAGTTAGGGAGCATGCAAGTAAAATATTGAATTCATCCAGTATAGGTGCATTTTAGCCCTTTCCTAGAGCTTGTGAGTGTAGTGCTAGTTTACGAAAGTATGTGCGTGCGGTGAAATTCATGGCTGTTACAGTTGATATCTTTCCGCACTGCTGCAGAAATAATTGAGCCCGAAAAAGTGTTACACTTTGGGTACGCTTTACAAACACAATTTGAGTACATAATTTTATAACTTGTCCTAGCTAGGAGTGAAATTTCTTGCAAATTGGTATGCTTCGGCCACTGGCTGGCTTAATCTTAGAAATACAACATTACTCATAAAGCTTTATGCAACTAATTCTCCATTGAGGGACGGTCACCGAGATTCTGCCATCCAGTATAAACTTTGGCATGCTGTAAGAAAAAAACAAAATGAAAGAAAGCGTATCCTAAAGTTTTATGGGCTGTTACTAATACTGGCGGGAAGACTTCCCTGAAACACTCGTTGCAACTTCGTGTGGAAAGCAGGAAGCAGAGAGTTTGAGAGAAAGCCATGACAAAATAAATGTCTCTTGCTTGCGCTCGTTACTCTATAGAGCAAAAATTGAGATTACTTGCACTTTGGTGCCCTACGAAATGTACCAGCCTGAATACTCTCCATGGTGCTCGAGGCATCGGATGATAAGTTCTTTATATGAGGCCCCGTCATTTTCTTGCGAAAGCACTTATATGGACACTCCAGGCGCATTCCTCCTGACGTCGCCGTCACCGTGATGTACCGCATAATGTCCAAGGGCGATAACGTCGTCGCGCGCCGCATGCTGTACGTGCGAGTGAAACCGTGTGAGGGTAAGCCAACGACGGTGCCTCAAACTCGCGCGCGCATTGGAGGAAAGCCGGGAGGAAGCGCGCCGTCTTCGGCCGCACGCTAGGCACCAGTGGGAGGGGCGTTCTACTCCGGCGGCGGCTGCGTACGGCGCGGCCGTGCGCGCCCTATCTCGAAAGCTATTAGCCATGGGGACAGAGTGCGCCGAGTGCTGAGAGCCTCGTGTGCGCTGTGTTCTCGCCGCTTAGTCCGCGTTGAAGCGAGAGGCAGCACATACGTGAGTTCGCTTGCTGCTGCTGCCGCGCGTTCTCACTCCGTCGTTTTGACAAGTGTGCGCAGTCATCAACTGGGATGTGTTAATGTTTGCTTGTGCACACGTGACCCCATGCGTGTTCATTTAGTTAGTAAGCGAATGTTTACAACTTTATACGGGCGACAAAAGTACTATGCTTACTGCGTATCTATAGCTCTCTACTAATTTGTTGACGCAATCGATGCTTCGCCTTTCGGGCAAAACTGCGACGTTTTTTGAAAAACGTAGAAAGATGTGCGGTCTTTCCCACCTTGGAGTAATGACGTATGCTTCTTTTCGTTTAGTCGTTTCCTTTAGTAGTACGTCTAAATGAGAATACCAATAAAAGAAAGAGCAAAGTTTGTGAACGACGTAGTTCCCACAGTCCAGGCTTTAACCGACAGCTGTGCGCACGCACACGCACCCACGGGGGCGGCAACGCACGCGTACGTCCATATACTCAAGTAAGGACGCGCGACTATGGATGCATATGACATGAATAAGGTAGGAACATGAATAAGTTAGGAGCGAGGAGTAATCAACGCATGAATAAAAAGATTATTCAGTCATTACACCTTGTGAAGTTGGATGACCAGCGAAGCTGTTTAGCACACGACAAAGAGGTGACAGAGTTTTGAACAAAGGTACGACATTTATTGTCTAGACCGGTGGGCAACATAACAAAAGGTACGCACACACATTTATTTATATAAATTCGCGTAAACGACTGCGTGTATGTATATATATATATATATATATATATATATATATATATATACCTCTGCATTACGGAAGAGATGCGCCATTTCATTTTTGCTTTCTTAGGGGCTATGAGACATTGCTTACGATTAAAACTTTTGCTCGCGCTCATAATAATTTCACGGAACCCTAGCCATAAACAGCTTCGCTGTGATATGAATGATGAGTAAAAGCTAGTATTGCTGCACTACAGGCTGACGCGCAGTGGCGCACCACGTCATAGCGCATCACATTACTAAGTGCTACACAGGGTGTCACTACCTGCTGTGTTGGGGGCAACACGATAAACAGGGGGACATAGAGAGCAATAGGGCAGAACTACGAACGGCGCGAAAAATCACTCACTGCGATTTTACAGATCATTGCGCTCTTCCTATATGTCTGCGCTGGGATCGCTGGAGAGGTCTTTGTCCTGCAGCGGACATAAATAGGCTTATGATGATGACGACGATTACTATAATTATTATTATCATTATGTACCTGCGTAGCGGCATCTTGATGCGATTGCACAATTGCGTCGAGGTCGCAAGACGATTGCTCGGTGAGCCAGTGTTAGGCAAACACAAATGCGGCGGCGGGCGATATTGTGCGCATTCATTTTGTTGCAGTCTCGCTCACTGGGGAAGCGATTTGAAGCTGGATCAATTGCGGTGCCACTGCTCCCCACTACTTGAAAAACTGCTGCGCTCTACGGGAAAAAGTAGTAAGCGGGGCGGTGTGCGCACCGCGTAAAGATTCCTGTTCTATATATAACATGTACTTTCAAACTGGGCTCCATGGTAGCCAAGAACGTTGGTTCTTTCCAGCGATTACTTTTCGTTGTACCTGAAAGGACAACAGTACGTGGGAGCATTTTTCTGTTATCGCACTTCGAAGGTCATCCATGCAATATCTATATATATATATATATATATATATAGATATATATATTCAATTCGGGATTTATTGAAGCTCGTCCGCGGGAGCGCTATATATATCTATATATATATATATAGATATATATATTCAATTCGGGATTTATTGAAGCTCGTCCGCGGGATCGCAAGTAGCTCTGTATGACCAGTCCTAGCTCTTCGCTTCAGCAGCTGGAGCTCGGGTCTCGCGCCGAAGCGATGGCAATGCGCATAGCGCTTCGTGCATATTCTTCCCTACAATTGCTCTCGCGACGAAGGTGAGCCCTGCTTGCGACCTACGGTGTGACAACATGAAGGGGCCATGGTACGACTTCAGGCGGCTGGCGTGAGCCGTTTCGCGGCCATGGCAGCGCTTGTCCGAAGATGGCGTCACCGGTTCGACCACATAGTTCACAGGCGATGTACACTCGACGAGGCGGTACGGACTTGGATATTTTGGAGCAAGCTTTCGGATAAGGCCTGGAAATTGGAAGTGCTGCCGAATCCAGACTTGAGAATCCACGGCGAAGGACGGTGTGGGGTGATCGTCGCCACGGCGATCATTTTGGATGCCTTGGATATCCGACGGGAATGAGCAAGCCAATTGACGGCACTCTTCAGCATGGCGACCAACTTCCGAAAGAAGGGTGAATTCAGAAACGTCCGAGTAATACGGTAGTACAGTGTCGAGTGTAGAGGATGGTTTACGTCCATAAAGAAGAAAAAAATGGCGAGAAGCCTGTGGTAGCCTGAGTTGCGGTGTTATACGAGTACGTCACAAATGGGAGGACGTCGTCCCAATTGGATTGATCAGACGTAACATACATTGTGAGCATGTCACCAAGAGAGCGGTTGAACCGTTATGTTAAACCGTCAGTCTGTGGATGACACGCTGTAGTGGTGCGGTGAACTGTGCGGCACGCAGCGAGTAGCTCATTACTAACTTGACAAGAAGACCCGGCCTCGGTCGCTGAGCAGTTCTCGCAGTGCGCCATGCCATACGATGAAATGCCGTAAGATGAATGCGGCGACATCGCAAGTAGCATCCGAAGCAAGTACAAGCAGTTTCAGCGTATTAGGTTCGATGGTCTACTGCGACACTTACTCAACTATTTTCGTTAACAGTGCATGAAAGGAGCCCGTAAAGGTTGATGCCAACCAGTTCAAAAGGACGTGCAGGACACAGTAAAAGTTGCAGTAGGCCTGTTGTATGAAGAGATGTCTTGCGTCGCTGACAGGCTGCACTTGACCGAATGTATTTGCGGACATAAGAATACATTCCATGCGCCAGTAGTATCGCTGGCGGAGCCGCTTGCAAATTATCAGGACCCCAGCATGAGCTGGTTGTGGGGCGGCGCGGAAATACGTGCATATGTCGGAACGCAAATGGCGAGGGATGACTAGCAGCCATTTGCGAACGCTTGGCTGATAGTTTTGGCGGTACAAGGTGGCGTCCCGTATCACGATATGGGTGGCTTGGCGACGAAGGACTCGGGGACATGTAGCCGTTGAAGAACTGGTGAGAATGTCAACGAGAGACGCAATCCACGACTTTTTTCTCTGTTCAGACGGCATAATAAGCGTAGCAGTCAGGCACTCTATCGATGAGGGTAAAGTTTCGTCGGATCGCATGGATGATCGGGAGAGCGCATATGCGTCAGAGTGCTGATGCCCGGTGCGATAGATGACGCGAATGTAAGATTCTTGGAGTCGAAGAGCCCAACGTCCAAGATGCCCCGACGGGTCTTTCAGTGACGCAAGCCAGCACAGCGCGTGGTGGTCTTTCACAAGGAAGGAAGGAAGGAAAAAGTGGAGAAGGAAGGCAGGGAGGTTAACCAGTTTTGCCTAACCGGTTTGCTACCCTACACATGGGAGGGGGATGGGGGGGATGAAAGATGGGGAGAAGAGATAGAGGGCACATAACACGGCACACACATCGTTGGTTACAGTCTGTCACTCTTGTGTGGTACGTGACATCACTGTCACAGTCGCTTGTCCAAGCCCGTATCCTTCATAAACCGAAGTAGTCCCTTCGTCGCCTTCAGCTGCGATGTCTTCAGTCGGCGATATGTGAAAATGGTTGCAACTGACAATGGTCTACTGTCAAGGTGCGCTAGAACGGACGCCATGGACTGTCTCTGAACATTATATTCAGGACAGTCGCACAGAATGTGTTCCAGCGTCTCCTCGCAAAGACAGGCATTGCAGAGAGCGTTGTCGGCCATTCCAATGCGAAACGAGTAAGATTTCGTGAAGGCCACCCCTAGCCATAAGCGATAAAGCAGGGTGGCCTCACTTCGGCGGAGTCCGGTTGGCATACAGAGATGCATCAAGGAGGGCAGGTCGTGTTGATGATCGCTGCGGTTGGTCTGGCTGCTTGGTGTGCACCATAGAGAGAGCGTGATCTCCTGTGCAAGCACTTGAAGTCTGCTGGCTGCGTCGGAACGTGAAAGTGGTATGGCCTCTTCCTGTGTGTCTTCAAGAGCTGTCCGAGCGGCTTTATCGGCGTCTTCATTTCCGATGACGCCGCAGTGACTTGGCAGCCACTGAAACGTCACGTGATGTCCTTTCTCATGTGATGTATGAAGTAGGCATCTAATATCGAATACGAGCTGTTCAGATGGCCCGCGACGCAGAGCTGATAGTACAGATTGTAGGGCTGCCTTTGAGTCGCTGAAAATTGACCATTGTCGAGGTGGTTCCCGATTGACAAAACAAAGTGCAGCTCGAAGAGCAGCTAGTTCCGCAGATGTAGATGTCGTTGGGTGGTCAGTCCTAAAGCTGATGGTAATACCTCTTTCTGGGACGACTGCAGCACCGGACGAACACTGGATGTTTGTGGAACCGTCAGTATAAATATGTGCACTGTCTGCGTACCTCTCGTGCAGAAGAAGCAGAGACAGTTGTTTCAGCACAGGCGACGACAGCTCAGACTTTTTCCCGATTCCTGGCACGTTGAGATGGACTGTGGGGCTGACAAGGCACCAAGGGGGCATCGATGGTTTAGATGCAGCGGTGAAGCCCGAGGGAAGTTTGTCGTTGTACTTGACAATAGTTTTTGAGAATGATGCTTGGTGCCTGTCTGAAGGTAGTGTTGCAAGGTGGTGATAGGGGGCCCGTGCCAAATGTCTGATATGCGTTCTCAGGGTTTCCACCGTGATGTGAGTCTGCATTGGATGGTCCCGAGCAATCGCAATAGTTGCCTCAGTTGACGTGCATCTCGGCAAACCAAGACAAACTCTGAGTGCTTGAGCTTGCGCTGCTTGCAGAACACGAATATTTGTCTTGCAGGTGTTGTTCAGTACAGGTAGACTGTATCTTAAAAAACCGAGAAAGAGAGCTCTGTAGAGTCTCAGCATTGCGTCTACTGACATCCCCCACGTCTTTCCTGTCAGGTATTTAAACAACTGGGAGGTTGCTGTTAGGCGTCGTTTCATGTAAGCCACGTGCGGGCTCCAACAGAGGTCTCGGTCGATAATTACGCCTAGAAATCTGTAGGTTCTGACATAGGAAATGGTCCGCCCGTTGATTGAGATGACATAAGGCGTCATTGGTTTGCGAGTAAACGCCACTAGGGCGCATTTTTCTGGCGATATGCTGAGACCTTGTTCACACAAGTAGCTCGCTGTCAAAGTAGCCGCTCTCTGAAGCCGTGCACGTATCTGAGGACGTGTGACTGCCGAAGTCCAGAGACAGATGTCGTCTGCGTATACTGAAATTTTGGTGGTAGTTGGCAAGTGTTCAGCATGCCCAATAAGAGCGAGGTTGAATAGCGTCGGGCTGAGAGCACCGCCTTGAGGAACGCCCTTGCTGGTATAGCGTCGCGTAGTTGGGCCATCATCAGTTAATACATAGAATGATCTTGCAGATAGGTAACTTGCAATCCATAAAAATACTCGGCCACCTAGGCCAACCGTCACAAGAGCGTCGAGAATAGCCTCATGCAATACGTTATCGTATGCCCCTTTCACATCTAAGAATAAAGCTGCAGATAAACGTTTACGGGACCTTTCGTGCTGGACATATGAAACGAGATCAACTACATTGTCGATGGAAGAGCGGTCACGTCGGAAACCAGCCATGGAACTCGGATAAATCTTGTAGTGTTCAAGGTACCATTCCAGGCGGCCAAGGATCATCCGTTCCATTATCTTTCCTACACAGCTGGCCAACGCTATCGGGCGGTAAGAGCTGAGCTCTAGTGGGGATTTGCCCTGCTTCAATATTGGCACCAGGCGGCTCACTTTCCATTCGTCAGGAACATTTCCCTCCTGCCATGAGGTGTTGTAGAGACTCAGTAGTGCTGTCCGTGCGGATTCTCCGAGATAGCACAAGGCTCGGTATGATATACCATCTGGACCCGGAGATGATGAGCGCCTGCAGAGAGCTAGTGCCGCCTCGAGCTCCTCCATTGTAAAAGGAAGGTCCATGCGGCAATCTCGGGAATGGGGGACATCATCTCGGGCTGGAGGATCTGGGCGTGTCGCTTGGTCTGCCATTCGCACACAAAAGTCTTCTGCGACATCGATGTCTTGCCGCCCTTGGAAAAGCGCGAGTGCCTTGAATGGAAAACGCTGTTCCGGAAGGCAACGCAGACCTTGCACCGTTTTCCAAATGTGAGACAGCGGCTTGCGGGGGTCGAGTGTTTGGCAAAACGTTGCCCAACGTTCCGACGCTAATCTATTCATTCGACGCTGAATCTTCTTTTGTATCCTCCTGGCTGCCCTAAGGTCATGGATTGATCTTGTACGCCGATATCGACGTTCCGCCCGGCGACGAAGTGCGCGAAGTCGCTCTAATTCTATGTCGAAGTCGTTTCGCGTGTGAGAGATCGTCAGTATGCGAGTGGCGTTCCGCATCGTATTTTTAATTGTTTGTTCTAACCCAGAGGGCAGGCCCTCGCTGCAGGCATCTTCCATATCAGATTTGAAGTTGGCCCATTGAATCGTCCGAATGGTATTCCGTGGGCCAGATCTAGACATCAAGCCTTTGATGTTCAGATAGGTGGGAATGTGATCACTCCCATGGGTCTCAATATCTGGAAACCACTTCACATATCTGGCGAGAGAGTTGGAGACAAAAGCAAGGTCGAGGCAGCTGCCGTATGTCACGCCTCGAAGAAAGGTGGGGCTACCATCGTTCAAGAGAGTAAGGCCATAGTTGTAGGCGATGCTTGATAATCTTCGTCCTCTTGCATTTGTCTTTGTACTTCCCCATGCTGGATGGTGTGCATTGAAATCTCCTATGATGACCCATGGAGCGGGGCAAACACTCAAGATATCCGCTAATCTTTTAGTGTCGAAATTGTTGGAAGGCGATATATACACGCCTATGAGAGTAAACAAGAGTTTGTTCTTTTTAACTGTGACGCATATATACTGATTGTCGTCGTGGGGCGCAATCGGTTGCAAAACATAGGTGAGTTCCCGACGAACAAAAATGATGATTTTGCTGCATGCACTATTTGTTGATGACATGAAACATTCGTACCCTGACAGTCTGATTGGTTTCGACAAGTTGGGCTCACAAATGACGATGAGTGGAAACACATTGGTGTACACATACTGACGGAAATCTGAAATTCGTGATTTTAGCCCTCTGGCGTTCCACTGCATGACGGACGCTGCCTTGACTTCTTTTCGGAAGGATGGGGTATGGGTAGCCATCTTTCTAGTTGAGGGATTCAAGCACTGGGCTTAAGGCGTCCAGCACTTTAAGTGCGCTTCGAGCAGACGGTGTCCCCATCTCAACTAAAATCGTTCGGATGGCCTCCATGAGGTAACGTAGCACCGAGATGACTTGATCTGTTTTAGGTGAATCATCAATGGCCGGAGAAGGCTCCGGTGGCGCCGTTACCTTCTGAGGTTCCTTAGCAAGGGAGCGGCTCGGTAGCGTAGGCCATTCCTCTAAAGAAAGAGTCTTATCTGATGCCCTCGTGGAAGTGGTGGGCCCTATCGCGTCGCGACTAAGTGGTACCGTAGTGGAGCGGGTACTATCGCTTCGCTCATGCGCCTTCTTTGAAGACTTACGACGGTGCCGACGTCGACGCCGACGCCGGACTACTTCGGCTGCCTCCCTGTGGGCCGAATTGTCTCTGGCCATTTGCTTCAGAACCGCGCGCTCCCTCTTGATGCGGGGGCAGTCTTTCGACGAGGCTGCGTGAGGGCCGCTACAGTTGGCGCACTTCAGAACTGTGGCACCGCAGGTCACTTCTGCATGAGGTTCAGCGCAACGGGGACACAGAAGCGAGTTCGGACACACGCCCTTTACGTGTCCTAGCCTGAAGCACTGATGGCATTGAAGCGGCTTCTGGATGAATGGTCGAACTGGATGTCGAAAATGTCCGACTTTAACGGGTCTTTCACAACGTCAAAGGGATGGCTATACAAGTAAAGGCGAAATTCGCTTACAGCCCAAACTATAGCGAAACACTCTTTTTCTGTGATAGTATAATTGGTTTCAGCCTTTATGAGGGCACGACTCACATAGGCAACCACATATTCCGGGAAGCCATGCTTGCGTTGCGCAAGCACGGCTCCAAGACCAACGCCGCTGGCGTTCGTATGAACTTCGGTCGGAGCACTCGGGCCGTAGTGGTGTAGAACGGGTGGTGAGGTAAGCAGACGACGCAAAGTGTTGAAGGCTTAGTCCCATGCAGGAGTCCGATCACGAAGATCACCAGGGTCAGCTAGGAGCTTCGTCAGGGGCGCAATGATGTAGGCAAAATTGCGCACAAAGCGACGAAAATAAGAGCAGAGACCGACAAAACGTCGGAGCTCTTTCACTGTAGTCGGCCGTGGAAATTGTGCGACAGCACGAAGCTTGTCAGGGTTTGGAAGGACACCGTCTTTGGAAACGACGTAGCCAAGTGTGGTCAGCTGGCGGGCTCCGAAGCAGCACTTTTTCAAGTTAAGTTGAAGGCCGGTGGTGGCAAAGAAGTAAGAACTTTGCGTAGACGAAAGTGGTGAGTGGTAAAATCAATGAAGAAAACGACCACGTCGTCTAAATAACATGAACACGTCTGCCATTTGAGGCCTCGCAAAATATTGTCAATCATCCTTTCGAATGTCGCGGGTGCAGAGCATAGCCCGAATGGCATTACCGTAAATTCATACAGGTCGTGAGGTGTAATGAAAGCTGTCTTCGAGCGGTCGGACTTATCCATCAGGACTTGTCAATAGCACAATCGCAAGTCCAAAGAAAGGAAGAATTGGGCACCATGCAGACAATCCAAGGCGTCCTCTATGCGCGGTAGAGGGTAGATATCTTTTCGTGTAATTTTGTTGAGGGGACGATATTCCGCACAGAAATGAATCGAGCCATCTTTTTTTCTTAACTAGTTAAGGAAGACGACCAAGGACGGGGGAATGGTCTGATAACATCACGTTCAAGCATGTCCTTAACTTGCTGAGTGACGACACGACGGTCGGTGGGCGACACGGGGTGTGGGCGCTGGCGTAATGGTGCGGGATGTCCCGTATCAATTTGGTGAAAATAGGTATCTGGGCGACCTAATGACACTTGGTTCAAGTAAGAAGAGGCGTGAAAATCATTAAAAAAGTATGTGGTCGCTCACGTTGTGTCGGGTCGAGGTCATCGGCAATACAGCGACAAAAAACATCTGGTAATATCCGGTCAAATGGCACATGGGGAGTCAGGGGTGTGACGCTCGCAGTGGCCACATCGTCGGCAACAGGAAAATCTTCAATAACATCATCGTCTGCAGTCTGGATGGTGCCAATAGTCTCGCCACAGTGCAAAGCCAAATTGCACGAATTTGGGTTAGAAACCAGTATTTCTGCAGCACCATGGTGAACCATGAGGAGGGCGAAAGGCAACAATATAGGCTAGTGGCGACTGACGACGGCAGCGTGTGTAAACATGGCCGTCGCGTCGGCAAGCGATGCGCATGAAACAGGGACAAATACAGCACTGTGAGCAGGGAGGTCAGTGTCTGAAGCCACTCACATCCTGCTAACATCACGAACTTGAAAGTCATGAGATGGCAAATTGCACAGAAAGCAGAACTGTACCTCACCACGTGCACATTCAATGACGGCATGATGGCGCGACAGAAAATCCCAGCTGAGAATGACATCGTGCGAGGAACAAGTTAGCACAAAGAAATCCATCGAATTCAAAATGTCTCGAATCAGCACCCTGGTAATGCACAAAGCGACTGGCTGAACTTGTGCACTGGCTGTTCTAAGCGATAGCACCGAAGGTGTCATGGTCACTTTCCGTAATGAATGACAAAGCTTTTCAATAATCATGGATACAGTGGCACCTGTATCGATGAGCGCAAGAGATTTGATGCCATCAGCTGACACTTAAATAACATAAGCGGGGCAAAAGTGAGGACTTTGATGTTCCGACGGCAACACAGTTCGTGCCTCAGGAACTGCAGGAAATCAGTTTTCCGCTACAGTGGTGGTGGCACTGGGCCTATGATGCATGGGTGAGAGCGAGTGGTGACGACGGAAAGGCAAACGACGAGTTCCATAGGGCTGTGGAGCTGGTACGCCATCAGCAGCGTAGCCTTCCGGTGGCGGCTGTTGTGGCATACGGAATGGTCGGAGGTCATCACCGGGGTTTGGCGCGGGGCCCACGAAGGCCGAGAAACGGCGGCGGCAGAAGCGCGCTACATGTCCCGGGGCACCGCAGGCGTAGCATATTGGGCGCTTGTCAGCAGTACGCCTAGGATTTGTACCCTGCTGATGTGCACTGAAAAAGGGAGCCGCCGGCTGCCGAGGGAAAGGCGGCGGGGGGAACATCGGCGGGCGAGGCGCTGAAAAAGGAGAAGACAACTGCGGCAGACGTGGCGGCCGTACAGAGGCGTCTGCATATGTAATAGGTGCGGTCACGAGAGCCAGCTGACACGCAGATGGAAGAGCTTCGGTCACTTGCTCTTTAATCATCTGTCGGATCGCTGAAACCGAATAGTAAGGAGGCTTCTCCGGGGTCGGCAAAATGGAGAGCTTCGCTCACAAATTTTTTTTATCGGCGTCAGCAAAGTTGTCCGGTTGACGCCAATAACGAACGCTGCTAGCGAATCTTCCGTGGATGGTGAGCGCCGAGCGAAGATGCGTTGTTTCCGCAGCTTGCCAAAACTTTGACACAAATTGATAACTTTGGCCACGGTACGCGAATCCTTCGTTAACAAGATTTGAAAGCGTCCTCATCAATGCCTTTCATAACGTATTTTATCGTGTCCTGATCTGCCATTGACGGATTCACGTGCTTACACTGGTGAATAAAATATTCGATGTCCGTGATGTTGTGCGCGCCAACGTAAGCGGTGTTCAGCACGGAGCCTGCGCACAGCGTGCATGGCGCCTGAACATTTCTGGGAAACTTGTCTTGAATGCGCTCCATGTTGTGAAACCATGTTCGTGGTTTCGGAACCAGAGGTTTACGACGCCGGTAAGTAAAAACAGCACGTTGTGCAACTTGGTGGCATCATCTCACTTGTTGCGTTTGCTCACCCGTTCGTCCGATGACAACCAATCCTGCAAGTCCTTATCATCGGTGCCGCTAAATATGGGAAGGATCACGCTGGCGCAAGACACCAGAAACGATGGCTGCTGGAGGCTGGGGTATAGCTTCTTGGGTGGTTTCGTCAGGCATAGTAGCAGCGCTAGGTAAGGTCCGGCTTCGGAGTTTCAGTTTTCGAGGTTACCCCGGAGCTCCACCAAATGAAAGGGGCGAGTTATTGAAATTCGGCCGAGGGATCGCAAGTAGCTCTGTGTGACCGGTCCTAGCTCTTGGCGTCAGCAGCTCGAGCTCGGTTCTCCCACCGATGCGATGGCAGCTGCCCACAGCGCTACATTCATGTCCTCATTACAATATATATATATATATATATATATATATATATATATATATATATATATGACAAAATTGTAGAGCAACATTAAACACTCCCGACACGGCTTTCTGTTGCTGAATATGTAGTCAAAAAAGAGTTTTTCCAAGCATCACAAAAGTTCGCGAACACACTCAAAGTGCCTCGAGCGGCCGGTCGCGCGATAATTTTGCTTGTATTCGTGGGCTTCTCGCATGCTTGGAAAGACACCTTTATGCAGCACGTATTAGCAACATAAATCTGTATCGGGAGTTTTTAATTTTGCTCTACAATTTTCTCTATGACACTTTTCGTCCAATTATAATATTTAAGAACGTGCTTAATTAATTGAGACTAACTTGTAATTAGGCGGAAGGCAAAATATTGTCTGACCATCTCCAAGTACGGCAAACAACATTATCTTGGTGCTGTTCAGCTACGTGGCATTTTCATATTTGTAAAGTTTGGCTCAATTCCCGGGGACACTCGGTATACTTTTTCACGGAGACCCGCAGATACAGTTCGTAGACTGTAGCCATTCCCCGGTATTCATCGGATGATTAAGAGCAAAAACAAGACACATGTAATTGTTGGGCTTTAGCGCACTAAAACAACATAGCAGCTATGAGAGACGCCGTTTTTGGTGGGCCATGTATTAATTTTGTCCACGTGAGCTTCTCTGCGTGCGGCCAAACCTCGGCGGACCAGTAGTCTTGCAGTTCGAATCCAGCGAAGCGCAGGTACTGCGCCCGCCAATCGAACCCATCACCTCAGTTTTGCTTGGCAGCAGAACGCCAGAGCGACCATATAGTGAATAAAAAAAGAGGAAAGACAACTGCGCTTGCAGCGCTCACCCACGTCCCGTTATGAGTCACGATGAAAAGAAAGCGACACACTGTGTCACTGCGAAGCTCCGACTCGACTCGCGATTCGCAGAAGTATACGGAGCCTATTGATCGTTCCTCGTGATGCTGTCGTATACGTCTGACTCAGGACAATGTGGCTTTGACGACCACGCCATGATTTTCGGGTGACCGTGAATGATCTCGATATAGGAAATTGATGCGCGGTCCACTTACAGTTCACGCAGCGTAATGCGCTAACCATATGTCGCGCATTTCCAACGTATTCTCGTCCTCATGTCGTCCGGCACCGGTGTGTCCATTCTAGGCTGCGTGATGACTTCTCTGTAAGCTCGGCCTAAGCGTCGTCATTAAATGAGATATTACATAATAAACGTTTAGACGCAAATGCCAGCGTTGTTCTCGAGTGTAATGAGAAATGGGTTTCACAGGTTCAGCATTCCATTTTATCCTCCTTTTGAAGAAGAAAACGTGGAACACCATGCCGTTTTAATTAGTCATAATAGCGCATTCCTCGAACGCGAACTGGGCGTTCTTATTCCGCCCTATTTTTTATTTATATTTCCGGGAAACAGACATTGAACATGGCGTCACGGTTTTTTTTTTTTTTAGCAGTAGGCTGGCGAAAGAATGGAGTGGCAATTGTGGAGTTAATTGCGTTAAGTAGTGCCTCAATCATTATTCAGGTCTCGGATCCTCCAATCTCTGTCGTTCTCGCCGCAGCCGACGTCATTGGGAGCACCGCAACCTTTGTACATGTCAACCTTGCAGCGTTATTATTACGCAAGGTTCGACGGTCACGGAAGCTTTTCCAAGTCCTTGCCATATAGCGTTCTCTTTTTCCGTCATTATAGCTCCGGCCATATACAGACGCCATATTGCCGAATAAGAACAGTTAGCAAAATAGTATTTCTCTTTTTGCGAATAGATATTGCACTCTAATCGCAAAGACGATTGCTATTGACTGATGTCTGACGTCTGACGTGATGTACTGGATATTTCTGGATTACATTCACCAATAGATTCTTCAGAGTGCAGCCACTGCACAGAAGCGTTTTTGCATTCTACTTCCATGGAAATACTCACTCTGCAGCCGGCAATGGAACACAGGATATCTTGTTCAGCAGCAGAACACAATAGCTACTGAGTCACTGGAGCGGGTATGAGTAGTTCTCCAAGCAAGAAAACAAGAAATTGAAACCTACCTGTACTATTTCAGACTGTGGTCTATTAATGAAAATTAATAAATGGAAATGAAAGTCGATAAAAAAGCTCACGTACTCGTGACACCTGCTGCAGAAAGAATGTTCCACATCCGCCGCCAAGGTCTGTGAGTGGTGGCGCTGGCTAACACTCCCAGGTTCCTACTAGGACCCATTAGTACCCAAGAAAGTGGATGGCAAAACGGCGCCGCGGTATCTCAATTGGTAAGAGCATCGGCCGCGTAATGCGAGGACGTGGGATCGTATCCTACCTGCGGCCAGTTGATTTCTTTTTCATTCATTTTCATTTCCATTAACTTATCATTTAGTTAACTCAATAATTCAGTACAAGTCATTTCCCCTATGTTGTCCGTGGTGTCTTTATTTGTTGGCTTCTTATAATATGCTTAATAAAAATCGGGCCCCACGGCGCACTTTCTTCTCGTTCCCTATATATATATATATATATATATATATATATATATATATATATATATATATATATATATATATATATAATCGAGAAGGGGGGTTAACCGAGGGGCCCGATTTTTATTAGTCGTATCATAAGAAGCCAACAAACACTGACACCAAGGGCAACATAGGGGAAATTTCTTGTGCTTAATAAATAAAATAAAAAAACAAAAAATTAATGGAAATTTAAGTGGATGAAAAACAACTTGCCACAGGTGGGAACCGAACCCACAACCTTCGCATTTCGCGGGGGATGCCCTACCAATTGAGCTACCGCGGCGCCGTTTTGCCATCCACTTTAATTTCCATTAATTTAACGATTCTTTATTTCATTTATTAAGCACAAGTAATGTCCCCTATGTTGTCCTTGGTGTCAGTGGTGGCTTCTTATGATATGACATATATATATATATATATGTGTGTGTGTGTGTGTGTGTGTGTGTGTGTGTGTGTGTGTGTGTGTGTGTGTGTGTCGGTGTGTGGGTGTGTGTGTGTGTGTCGGTGTGTGGGTGTGTATGTCGGAGTGTGGGTGGGTGCCAGTGGAATACATACTCTCTGCCGATCATAATAAAAAGAAACATGTTTTGTAACCTTACCCATAGTGGCAAGAAAAGTATGCTGTATAAGAATATTCACAGTGCTAGTCACTGTGCCGTGGATACCGTTGTGGTTTCGGCGCTCGTAAACACCAGTCAGTCAGCCCGATGTGGGAATGACCTTTTCAGAGCGCAATTCTGTTTTATAACAAGTTCGTACTCTGTGTTACATCCGGCTTGTCAAATTGAAAAACGTTGGGTAAATCTTTCCTCCGTGTTAGACACAATAAGGAGCTGATAAAAGAACAAAAAAGAGGAAGAAAATGAAGTCTTCAGCTCAGCACGACAATGGATGTATGTGCTACTAAATTCATAAGCGAGTAGCGCTCCGCTTCTCTGCACCATTAAATGTGCTCATACAAATGTTTTCGATTTCACGAAGCGAGTGCACCAAGCACCGAATATGCCAAGCACTTAACAACTTTAACTACTGTTCATCATTAACCGGTCCCGTTTCTTTCGCCACTATGGGCGCATTCTCCCGAAACGGGAGTGCGAACACCTTGGTGAGTTCAGGCCCAGTACCCCACCAGATTGGGATAGTTAATTGTTTCTTATTGTGGTAGAGTAATAGCGCCAAAGCTGGTCACAAGACAAATAAACAAGTGACGAGGCCTGTGACTTTTTGGGAAAGTAAGAATGTTTTTAAACGAAAACACTAAAATTACGATTAGCGTAATACACAGTGCCGTTGCACGTTTTCCCCCGTTTTGCTCCCTTATAAGCGTGTAGGTGCACCAAGTTCAGATTCCTTGTACGCCTAAATGCACCGTAACTATTTCAATGATATCTTGTCCTGCGTTAAGCTAAATACCTTGTCAACAAAACACAGGCGTTAATGCAGACAAAGCTGACGTTCAAGTTCTCTTAGTTAGTTAAAGCGGGCCACAAGAAGCAAAATAAAAGACAAGCAAGATGAAAGTAATAAGGAAGCAGAACGAATGATTACCTGCAATGGAACATCGTAAATTGATAGCGTTCGTTTCATTAATCAAGCTGAGCCTGGCAACTGGCTTTTCACCGCGGCTTCCGGAGGTCACGAAGCCGGCAGACCTGGGCCCGAATTACGTGGCCCCCTGACTGGGGTCTACTTTTCCATTCTCGCGCCTGTTTCGGACACTAATTTGGGCTGCTGGAGACGGGAACTAATCGTCGTTGCCGCTAACGGGTAGGGAGCATTAGGGGCTGCGGTTTCCTTCGTGACAATTTTGTGTGGAAAAAAGAAAAGAAGACAGAACGGGAGAGGACCATTTGCCTTTAATTAACCTTTTCGCCTCCTAGTAAATTTCCTTGCATGACACGCGCTCGGTGCAAGCATTTCGCGTTCCCCATCCTAGAAGAAGACAACAATAAAACTGCTCGTAATGCCCTTTTAACCCCCGTGGCATAGATGAATGACAGCAGGAAGTCTTTACGAGGGCTTAATTACTTACTTAAGGAGGAGGTGTTTTTGACATGGCTGTTATGGAGCCTCTGGGTGCTGCCCACGCTTACAGCCGGATTGTCGCGGATAATGGGCATAACATTCTGAGGCGCAAGCTCAGTGCAATTGTTTCGAAAAACAATTCGCTGCTAAAGGCCCAGAAAGAAGCATCAATTTCATGTACGCCGGCAGCTAGGTGCGCGTAACGGCGGCTTACGAAGCTCGCTCTCGGGTGGTCGCCGCTGGGAAGGAGCTGCTTGCTTGAGGCTCGTGCCACACGAAACAAGTCTTGTTGTTGTGTCACAGGACACGTGGAACTGAGGAGTGCGTTTGTTTTATAGAGAGGAAAGTACGACCGGCTTCTCTCTTGACATACAATCACATCTCAGCCGTCTTCCCGAACAGAAGTCTCGAGAACTGAATGAAATGGGGGCCCGGTATGGACAGGTTGGAAAGAAGTTGCTTTCAGCTACCCTGTTTGAAGCACCTCAGACTGGGCCAATTGATCATTTTTCATTGTACTAGAGTAACAGCGCCACAGCTGGTCGCGAGACAAATCAGCAAGTGACGAGGTCTCTGAATTTTTGGGAAAGTAACACTGTTATCAAACGGAAATTCTTCCATATATATGCTTCAACAATGCATGAATGCGTAAGTTAATAAGTAAACTGCGGCACTTGCAATAATTGTTCCATCTATTTCTTTTTGTACCTGCTGCCGGGCGCCATTTATGACCTAATTATTCCAATACTGAATACCCCAATTTCACCAAGGTTCAGCATTCGACGCCAGCATCGAGTGCGGCGTCTGGATGCCTCGTTCTAATTTAGCGAACACTGAACACTGATAGCCAATGCCCTGATGGCGGAATAAGTTGCGCGTCAGTCTGTGAACATATGGGCGGAAGGGGGGAGGGAGAGGGGCGATTAGGGAGAACGCGCGTTTCCGCTGGCTGGTCCGACACTGGCAACATAGCGCTTGCACGACACGGACACAAAAAGAAGGACATACATGTATGCATGTCCTTTTCTTGATGTCCGCCTTTCTTAATTGGTGTGCTTCAAGCGCAGCCGACAGTTTTATCTCAGCTGGTATGGCTTCATTTATTTATTTGTAAGTAAGCCTACTAGTGCCACTGCAACGTTCTCGGCTTAATTATGACGTATATACAGGTTATCACAAAAGGCAAACAGCTGCAGAGCGTGGTGCCAATGGTAGCTGGACTTCATTTCCGCCTATAGGTTGTACACGTGCTGTATTTACAATATGAAGAGTGTCACCTGTAAAGGAAATTGAAGCAGGCTTCTCCTCATAAAGCCTCTTGCTGGAGAGAAGCCAGCTTTAAGACACACTTCTTGCGCAATCTTGCTCATATGTGCGCGCGCGTTTTGAGTCGCTTCGAAAGTGCCTTACGCAGATTGTAACCACCAATTAATTTATCGCAGTCTCTCCATAGTGATATACGACCTGTGCACAAGGCCTGAAACAGGCTGGGGTGCAACCGCGGTTGCAGGGAATAACCAATGGTCGCTCAGCGGCTTGTTTGGCATAAAGCAAATTTGCCTACCAACATGTGGACTATGACCTCATCCACATCGAAACAGGCGACCAATGGTTAACTTGGATGATAAACCTTGCCAATTAACCAGTGTTTCAACGTTTCACAGCTTGTGCGAATCTAGCTACCACGTTGTAAAGTTTGACGGTTCTTGCCTCTTGGACCAATGCTGTTGCTGGAAAATAAAAATTCATTTGCCTGTAATCTTTTCGCCAACTATAGTAAATTTCTTTGCATCACACATGCTTGGTACGAACATTTCGCGTCCCCATCCAAAAAGGACACAACAAATAACTGCTCGTAATGTCTCTTTAACCCCCGTGGCATATACGTGTGAAAGCAGCGAGTTCCTTACGAGGGCTTAATTACGAGCCCTTATCTAATTTAGGAGTGGTGTTCTTGACATGGCTATTTGTCACACACCCACTAACTGGGCGCGGCTCGCACTTCTGCCAAAAGCGCCGGACACGCCGTAAGTTCATTACGGTGCTCTCACATCATGTCCCAGTTTTAGAATGATGGGCTGTTCCCAATTTTCATCAGTCCACTCTGGTATTTCATTGTACCTTTCGTTTCTAAACTAGCTGCAGTAGCCTAACACCAATTTAAACACAATCTTATTTTGCAGGTTTATGCTGTATTCACTTTCTGCAGTATCCATCCAGTACCAAACCTCATTGATACGGGTATCTGAAGCATTCTCGCCACTCGTTCATTTCTTGCATTTACCTGAACCTTACTTCTGATGCTTGTTTTTCTTTCATGGATATCGCCCTTCAGGTCTCGGCCACACCATCTGTTCCTACATAGCTATATGACTTAAAATGTTTGGCAACGAAATCACACTCACAACAGGACGCAATACACAAATCTTTTAAAAAATTGAACTTTCTTTATTGAGTGCCATTTACTCGAATCACATCACTGTAGAGGAATTGCCTGCCCACACGAACATCATATGCAAAAAAAAAAAAAAGAAAACAGAACGAAAAGAAAGCCAGCGCAAATCATTCGCTAATTAAACTACCTACTTGATTTAATTTCTTAGTTACAAACTTCACGACACATGCTTATATTTGAATCGTCCATAAAGTACGATTCCGTGTCTCTGCATTTCAAAATGGCCATTTAGACGAAAATGGCGTGAAATGATTAATTCAATTTTCCTGATTACGCACGCGGCACGGCGAAGCGCGACTCGCAGTGCAACCCTCCTGCGACAATAGTAGGGCGGCATAAACGAAAGGTCCATTCGATTCACCATGCAATCCGGGAACTGGTTCCCGCCAGCTCACTGCCAGTCTTTGCTCGTGCGGAACCGGTACGGCACCTCCCGCACGAACGCTGCGTTACCTTTAAACGGGTATAGGCAGTGCTGTGAACGTCTCCTGCGAATAGTCCGCACTGAGTGAAACGAACGGCTACTTGCAGATACCGACACGTTGACCATGGGAGCGGCCCGAACCTCCTTTTCATTTCTTTTTCTTTTTTTTTTATTTGTGCTCACGAGGGATTCGACGGGAATTTAGGGCGCTGGCTCCTTTCCGAAGCGAATCAACCCTGAAGGAAGCCGAATGCCAGGCTGGGGCACACGTGTGCCCATTTGAACAAGTGGGTGCTCGGCGGCGGTAGCAACCGAACCCAGAACCTCTCGCAGCCGAGGTACGCGCTCTGGAACTAGGCGTCAACTGGCTCGGAAATCGAATGCACCTTTAAGCTTGGCCATATCGCGAGATAAATCGGTGTGTCTCGCCTCCTGCTGCTGAAGTGACTATTCGTCCACTCGCGAACTGCGGAAGCTGCCAACCTGAATTAGTGCCTGGGAAGAGGCGGGAACTTGCGATGGCAGCTTCATTTTTACGCCACACTTTTACATCACACAGTGGGTAGACAGAGAGGCGCGTTTCGAAGTGCCGCGTGGAAGTACAATTGGAAAACTGCAATATGTATTGAGTTCATCATTACTCTTACAGCGTACCCTGACACTGCGCCATCGCCACATTACATAGTGTGAAGTTCAAGGCTCTTTATGGAACCCCCTCTGTGGTATTGCACGTTTGTAGTCCCTCCGTGCGTGCGCTTCTATAACCAGTGGCCTGGCAAATAAATTGAACATAAGGTGGCCACAAAATTTCTATATAGATTATATGAAAATTGTAAGCACACTGGCAAGGAACTGAATATAATCTGGCGCTTTCTGACCCTAATGAATAAAGTCATCACGTTAAGAATACTAACCACGACTAACCGTGCTGGAAACCTGGTTTACGTCCGAAAAAAATGCGATGTTTATTTTTCATCTTTCAGCGTCGCCGTACTCTGCACTATCATCGATTACGGCCTCCCCATGAACCATACTGAATGAAGGTTAGACAGGCACGTAGGTGCAGTGAATTATGCTCCACATTAAGTTGTCACTCACTGATTGGTTTTACAAGCGAAGAGTTGAGATAACGTATGTACGACAATTATAAAGTGCAACACAGTGATATTATTTGTAACGTATTTATTAGCACAATAAATTACCTGAAGTGCCTTAAACATTAGAGGCGTCTTCGAAAACACCTTCTGGGGGCCTCAGTAACTCTTCCCTTTGTGTACATGCCCGTTTCAGACGGCGGCTAGGTCTATCTTCGCCACAGACGAATTCGGCGAGCATGAACACAAATATGAAAAGCAGAGAAATAGCTGATCAAATCTGGAAAAAGTAGTAGGCATTCACATGTCAGGCCTTTTCACTTGGACCGTAACGAAGAGGACATTTACTGAGGAGTTTCACCTTAGGACCTTTTAATGTTATTTCTAAGGGGCTTGGTGGAGCACAGCGCTTTCCAACAATTTTGAAACTGCGGTTGCGTAACCGGGCCATTCGTTGGCCATTGTATGCATCGAGTCCCGAATAGGATTCGTTGCTACAGAGACTCAAGAGAGTGGCAAGTACAGTGCACCGTGTTCACTTGAGCTTAACACCGTCAGGCGTGCCTCACTAACTCTGCCGCCGAGTAGATCTTCACATGCACGCAGTGGTCTTGAATGTTTGATGAATACAGTACATGCACTATATCAATGGGGTGTATAGTACCAACGCGCCAAGGGACATCAAATTAGATTGACTTCTATTACACCACCACGGAGCGAGAGCACTCGACCGAATGTCATAAACACAGACGACTAGGTTGTTCAAAATTAAACATTAAGGGTCGCCACAGTGCCCTGCGCCCAATGTACAGGTAGAGGTATATCTCGAAATCTGCTCTTGCAGTCGTTTACCATTCTGCAAGGCCACTTCAGTGTCTGCATTGAATATTAGCCGCGGATCGCTGTTCGAGCTATCAAAAGAACTTCGACCCCGCAGTAGCGCCGTCAGTGCACCCCGTGCTACGAAGGTGATTTTAACTGGCCTGCAGGACACTAGCGTTACCAGCGCACTGTGACTAGCTTTCGAACTGCGCGTATTGCATGTTGTATGAGTGTGGTAATGAAAATGAAATATCTATGCGATCTAGTGCGTGTACGGAAAGGTGCGTTTCGAGGTCGTGATGGGAGACTGAAGAGCAACACTTAACCAGTCACACTTTGGTTGTACTTTCCGTACTAGTCCTCATCGGCGTCTTGTAAGGCGCTGCACAAGTCGATATTGTTCAACTGCGGGGTTACACCAGCGCATCTCACACTGCACAAATTCAAAGGACAGGTCAGCGACAGATGAACGCTGTCACTTGCTGTGTGGGGCTGGCCTTTTACGAGAGATGCATGGGCGGCAATGCAAAGTCCCTTTTCTTTTCATCGTTGCTATCAACTCTAAAATGGTAGCGATGGAATAAAGTGCTAGCCATTGATTTATGGTGTGCAGCTTAGTCATATCATGCATTTTGTCAAACAAACAAATCGTACCTTATTTGTCACCCAACACCCGGAGTATAGTGCCAGGCCGTCAGCCAGATAAACATCTCCAGCTTTTTATTTGCGGCGGCATCTCTCTCTGACACAGTTTATAGCGGTAAAGTGTAACCTTGCTTCAAAGAACTGATATTGTAAACGCGTTTGAGCATTATTATTATTATTATTATTAATATTATTATTATTATTATTATTATTAGTAGTAGTAGTAGTAGTAGTAGTACACTTTAATCAAAGTATGTATGCGTTCAAACTTTAAGTTGAACAGTTTTCTTTCTTTTTTCAACCTCAAGCTTAAGAAAATAAGGAGGGAAATTCTTATCTTCACGTTGCCGTGGATGAACAGGGCAAGTTCCTTGATGGCAATGCCGGGTCATACCTAAATTGTCATTTCATTATTATTTATCAGAGCTCTAAACCCGACTTTTGTGTCAAATAAGGTATCATTCTATTTGTGCTCGAATACACGAAAGGCATTGAGGTTTATTCTTCCATAGCCACATCGCTGTATGGCGTTGTGGCCTTGGTAAACTGGTGATCGAATCATTTTTCATTCTGATTCTTGAATAGAAGTACTGTTGAAGAGTAAGAAGTGCACTCACGCAACACGATGCAGTTGCGACCAAATTAGGAAAGCAGATGTAAAACGACAAAGCAGAAAAAGAAGCGATAAGCTCGCCGCGATAAAAAAGCCGGTGAAACTTCCCCGGCTCTCTAGAAAGAAAAGTAAAACGAATTTTCGAGTGTAAGTAACAACCGCGAGAAATACTCCGAATTTCGGGAAAATAAAAGCTGAACACTGTGAAACACAGCCTTTTCAACTGCAGCAGAACTGCAAACGTGACAACTATGAAGTTAAGTTTTTCACTACCTAGCCCGTCCTTACGCAGAATGATGCCTTTTCCACAAAGTCTATTGTCACCATTCTTTACAAAACAAAACGCTCACAATGCCTACCTATCGTTCAGCCCGCGTCGATGATCAAAATAAAGTTGGCTACATTAGTGATACTTTCTTAAATTCATTGTTACCACACACTACGAATGGTTTCGTAATAATAACAGACTTTTCACTTTACAGGCGCACTGTTTCATTTTTCTTAGGAGTCATCCTGCCTGAAGGTTTTTGATCGCGGTTTCACTCGTATGGAATATGTATAACTGAGGCTATTGGTGTTATTTGTAGCACATGTAATCCTGTTATTTTGCTGCTTGCTTTTGTATTTATTACAGCGGAATTGTGTATGGCTAGGGTACCACAGAATTTTTGTGTCTGCACGCAAAAACTGTCATCATCAATGGTTCATACCCGTATAATCAATGGCTCATGCCCTCGTAAGCACTAATATTCCCGTAAGCAAGCAAGATAGAGAGAAAAGGATGCCTAGCAAGGCAGGGAGGTTAACCAGAGGTAGTTCCGGTTGGCTACCCTGCAGGGAGGAAAAGAGTAGAAGGAGGTGATAGAGATAGAGAGAGACAAAGAGAGACGAGCACAAACAAATCGCGTGCACTATAGAGTGGTAGGGGCCAGCGTTCTTAAAGTCTATTTTGAAGGCCCGTAGACTGCAGGAACCTTAGTAACACGAGTACGGCCTTCAGCGCGGATGTTCTTTGTGAGCACTAACATAAAGCGTTTAGTTCTGATAGTGGACGATTGTCCAACTGGGGCGCTATAACGTAAAACTATTCCAAACTTTTCTATTCCAATACTGCTATCAGTCCTCCGCGATTGGTCGAAAACTTTTTTCGACCATCCCCACTTCACATGTCTGCCACGCGACGTCACGAAAACCGCAATACCTCCCCATCTGATATGATGTGTACACACTGATTATGCATGATTTGACAGAAAAAAGAAGAACAGTTATTTCTGATTCGGCCCCTTTTCGCCATTAGCCCTCGGCTATTGGCAAATAGTTTTCGGGCTGCACCCACTTCACCTGCCTGTCACGCAACGTCACAAAACCGCACAAACTCACCGCGTCAAAGTGACGTGTACGCGATAAAGATGCATTAATATGCCGAACAAAACTGCATTTTTTACGGAATAGCCGCAGGCTGCCCCGTTCCGAAAGGAATAAACGATGGCTGCCGCCGATCGCTGAGACGCTGACTACTCGGACCTGCTGGAGAGCATGGGTGTATTTGCATGTAATAAAACTTCTTGCGTGACCGTGTAACGTTTTCAAGCACTTTCGGCACGTTTACTAACTCATTCTGCCAAC
This sequence comes from Dermacentor andersoni, assembly GCF_023375885.2. Lineage (NCBI taxonomy): Eukaryota > Metazoa > Arthropoda > Arachnida > Ixodida > Ixodidae > Dermacentor > Dermacentor andersoni. The sequence goes on from NC_092814.1 coordinate 135,347,604, forward strand.
TCTTCTTTGCTGGGGGTCAGTTTTAGCGTCATTCTTAAGCTTCCGTTGCATGCCGCCGCGATTTTCGACCAGCAACCACAAGCTAAGTAAGGGAAAGCCGACCAATCGCAGACGCCGGCATAATCCTTTTCATCCGGTTATCGATTTTCTGTGCACTGGCTCTGCCCCAGTGAATCCCTCTCCACTTAAGCGTTCTCCTCGCCTCTTGTCAGCCAATTAGATACGACAAGCCGCTCAGTGTAGGCAACGTTATTCGTTTTTCAAGCAAACGAAAGTGACCTCCTATGAACGAGGAGAGCGTTTGATTGGTCTGTTCAGACAACCCTGCGGGTGACCGCCCGGTGTTTGCGTCGATGCTTACGCAAAAGTGACGTCAGGAAATTGGAATAGAAACATATTGGAATAGTTTTACGTTATAGGGCCCCTGGTCCAGCACTCTGCCCATCACGTGTCTCTGGGCACTATATCGCGGGCAGACAGAGAAAATGTCTGCGAGCGTCTGCTGCATGTGTCGCACGTGGGGCTGTTGACCATTCTGATAACAAGGCATATGAGTTCGTAAATGGATCATAGCCACTTAAGGCAGAGCCTACAAGCACTGAGCAAAGCGAAGCGAACAGTACTTACATTCTTTGGAATCACGCCTATAATATACGGAACAGCATGTCGAAAACTGCCATCGGCTACCTCGGAGAAACCTACTTGGGTAGTCTTGAGTATACTTTGCCATGGGGAGGCCACGCATGAATAGTACTCCCGAAGAGCAGCTCGCTTACGAAGCAGAACGGCGCGAACTTAGACGAGAGTACGACAGATGCGCGCGGCAAACACCGAGAGGCCGACTGTAAAGCGGCAGTCCAGACGGGACGACGCGGGTCGAGGATCCGAGAATGTGGCGAAGAAACACAAAAGTCTCTTCAACGTCGAAAGGTTCATGGCTACGCACTTTATGTGGGTCAGTTGAAATGACACTACCACTCTGGTTGTTGTCGGTGATTTCAATGTGGATTTGTCGTGACCGAAAAGGGAGTAGTTCACGCGTTCCGTGTTGCAGACATAGTCCTTGCGACGCCACACCGATCCGGCTCAACCGAACACACAATGGCCCACTTGCATCGATTTGGCATTATCAAAGAATGTGCCTGCATTTTGAGTATCCCGATGAGCGTATATCATAGCTACCACAAAGCCATTAATTGCGACCGTCCTTACCAAGTGACAATGAGCGATGCAATAAAGTCCTCTCCACAAGTCTCCTTACCACGACGTTTACAGCTCCGCTAGTCATCCTCCTTCGCATGGTGAAATGACCTTGAATGTTTATACTTTGCCGCTTTTGTAATATTTTCGTGCATCTATTGCTCTGTATCCCCTCCTCGCTCTCTCTATTAGCCTTCATAGATATAGGGTACCTGAAACGAATAAATAAGTAAACCCTAGTTATAAGGGACGCCGTTGCGGGATACTCCGGATTTTGTCCACCTGGTGTTCGTTAGTGTGCACCCAAAGCACGTCTCCACCTTAAGGTTATGTAGTCGAGTCTCAAGAAATGCACATTTTGGATTCTGCGGTTTAAGTGGCGCAACATGCTCGAAAAGAAGAGAAAAAAAAAGAAATAAAGAAACGCTTTTGCGCTAGAATTGTTGGTAAGAGCAAATTCCAGCCAGTCCTTATGCTGGCCATACCATTAGTGAAGGTGGCCAGCCAATGGCAAAGAAAACTTACGAACTAAAATCTTTGTGAAATGGTGTTGCTTGTAAAAGACTTCAAATTGGACGCATTACACATGTCCTTGCATTACACAAAAAGAGATGAAATTCAAAACCTACTGTTTGGCAAAGTGTCGAAAAGCCATCCCTATCGATCAAATTGATCGATTTGCTATGGCCTGTTAAAGAAAGGGACATATATTATTGGGCACAGAAGAATCATTATTTACTTACGTGGCTTGCTTTAGTCTCATGTCACATAAACAAAAAGAAAACATTAATAATGGTAGCAAGGCGCTATTTATGAGGTGAGGTCCATGATCCTCATTCACAAAAAGTCTTGCACTAGAATTATTAGCAAGAATAAATATTGGCCTAAGCTGATGTTGAAAATACTCATAGCGAAGGTGACCAGCCAATGGCAAAAGACGGCTACAAACGAAAACCATTACGAATAATGGTTCTGGGCTCTGTTGATTTCTTTGCATTCTAAGGAGAAAAATAATGTGTATTTTTACAAATGTGTATTTTACAAAAATACAAATGAGTATTTTATTGAAACTTTACTCGTGAAAGGGGGTGAAGAGGGGCGTTTCGCAGCGCCCGGGACAAGAGTACACATTAGGCCGGAGAGAAAACACGGAATGATAGTTCACCTTGCAGGCTCTCTCTTTCTGTCGGTTAATATAAAATATCACTTTCACGCTCGAAATAAAACAAATAGCCGCAGAACACGCAAACGCTAAGGTTATCTGAAGCAGAACAGGACATGGGGCTCTGTACAAAAGAAAGGTACTATCGCGGGAAAAAGTGTGCCAACGGCGGCTGTCACAAAGAACATCTATACTCGCATTCTAACCACGCAGCTAGGAACTGAAAGGTCCCGTCTGCGCTTGTTTGCTCGTCCCGCAGAATGGGGCTCGCTGCATCGGGCTTCAAAACTACCCGTCTTGGGCCTAACAGATGAGAGAGAGAGAGAGAGAGAGAGAGAGAGAGAGAGCGAGCAAGAAGAAGAAACGGGAGGTCGTCGAGTAGATCAGCGTCCGGTTTGATACCCTACACTTGGCGTAAGAGAAAAGCGGAATAGAAAGAGAAGGAGAGCGTGCACGCGGGCTGATGCACAGGAGGACCGTAAACAGTCATTGAGGCCAGTGCACTTCAGGAGCAGCACCAATACCTGCATAGCCTTTTGTGCCAGCGATGGTCCGTGTATCTTTCACCCAGGAAATTGTCCAGAGTGCAGCCGATTTTAAAGCTGTCCGGAGACAGAGGCGTTGGAGGTCGTAGCGAGAACCGACACACAACAGGTATCTGTCCACGCGCCGACAGGACTCGACAGGCTATCGGCTATTCCCTTAAGGCGTAGGAAAGTAAGCGTGCGCAAGCGCCACAACCGATAAAATCATAAATTGCGTGTTCTGTGACTGATGATGGTGTAGCCTTCTATCGGTGTGATGCTTTGTGAAGTGTTTTGACGCATGTCATGATCGATGCTTTCGTGTAGCTATATATTTCGTGCGACCTGCCAATAAACCAGTTGGAACTCAGCGCTCTGTTCCTTTTTCTGGCCGGCTCGGCTTGTTTCTTCCTTTCTATGTTGCGCTATACCAGTTTGCGAATGCAATGCCAACTTGCCCAATCTTCAACCCTAGCGATGAAATTAACAATGATGGATTTGAGGTGGAATAAAGCTTTTGTGTCATGCAAATGCTCTCGCATACCTTAGAAAGTCGTCGTATATTGGATCTACCGGATTATTTTTGATTTGAAAACGATGTATGCAAAGGAGATGTATGCAACCATAGGAAATAAAGGAAGAAGCATTCTGGTAACTACTGGCAACGACTTATATAAGCGTACACATCAAACAAGCACATGTGGTTGAAGGTAATCCAAGTAATCCACTATCGCGACGTCGCTTATCGCCGACAGTGCACCTGTGGGACGTTAAGCCCCAATGAGTATTGCGTATTTTGCAATGCAGCCATCGCGACCAGGAACTGAAGATCAGCGATCGAGCATCGCAGCAATGTGCCTTTGTCACTGAGCTGCAAAAAGATGTAAGCCAAAGGCTTGGCTGGTGAAGTTCTTGATAGCGTATTGTGGCAGCGGCGTCATAGAAAGGCTAGGTATGTGGAACGGGAAAGAAAGTAATTATGTTTATGCCTGCCCGGGAAACAGAGAAACAAAAATCTTGGTGGTTGCGTACCAAGCAAATATCGTTGGCGCTCGTTGCATGAAGATATAAGGCTTACAGTGAGCCCTTTCTGTCTTGATTGGTAAGCTCCACGATACCTTCTCGCGGACTCACTCGCTATCCCCAAGGCAGATCTGTAAACACCGTGCAAAATGATCGAATCACGTCACAACGCCAGCGCGTCGCTGCACGGAAAGAAACCAAGAGACATGCGTCCGTAGTGACACATAAAATGACAATACCTGAGAGTAGCACACGCAGTAACAATAACCGCACCATGGTAAACACGTCAGGTTGACTACTCTGACTCATTATGGAAAGCAACTTCTTTTAGGTTGCACTTGAAACGATGGTACCACTGTTACGTATAAATTAGCGGAAAAGGCACGCAAACGATAGTTAAGTACATTTCATACAACATTTCAGAGAATGTGAGCAGCTGAAAGAGTTTGTACACTCAGTGACGGGACATACTATACGCGTAACTTTGTCCCAGCTGCGTTCATGGCTGGAAATAGAATTTCATGGTGCGTGCTGAAGCTGCTTCCTCAGTAAATCACTTGCCCTTCATTTAAAACAAAACGAAATTGAAACCAGCTGAAATGGTAGCCAAACTAGTCTAAAAACACGCAGCTTAATGATACTAGACCACATAGCGTAACCTTACCGTGGGTTTCTTGCCACAATAAAATTTAAACGACCACTCTATAGCGTTGCTTTCTTGTTGTTTTCTTTCTGGTATTTTATACGTCGAAAACGTAGCGGTCGCTTCAGTATGTTTAAGTTCAGAGATGAACTTGCGCTCGTTGGAGCGATGTTCACGCTAAAACTTAATTTGTAAGCTCCGAGCACCGCCAATAGCGAAAATGTTGAGGGAGGTGAACGACAAGTATATATCATGCTAATTAATTACATGTCGTCGCGTGCGGCATGAAGTTTTCAAAGCATGCAAAGTGATTGCCGTTGTAAATTTGATATTTTTTATTTTTTTATTGTGTGTGCCTGGTTCTTAACACAAGGACAACTTCCGGGAGAAAAAAAAGGCTAAATTAAAGAACCTTCCACTCTAATCTTGCCACAATTAATGAGCCAATGTGTCACCACAAGAATTATGATATCAATTATGACAACGTGTACTTTTCGCGTCGATTATTGTTTTCCTTTAGTGTAAGGATCAAGCACATTAACACAGCAAAATAGGTACCGCATAGCTGAAGCAGGCTAAATCCGACTAGATTTGACTTGTGCTTATAGAAGGGAGGCTGGATGCGTACGTAAAATTAGTCAGGTAGGAAGAAAACAGAATGAACTGATTAAGTACTTCGCGAGAGAGCTTACCCCATACTGCTGTGACTTTCCTGTATATGTGTCTTCTCTGATCTTCAGTAAGTTGCACGGCTTGGAAAGTTAGGTTTTTCACCGCTTGTCTGAAGCTTTGCAAACCTGGACTAACAACATATAACAAAATAGGTGTATTGTGTGTCAGTGTTCGCAATTATAAAAAAGAAAAACATACGCTGCAGATGATCTAAAGCGGAGCCCTAATAGCAATCGTTCGTTTTCGTAAACAGCCATCAGAGTCTCGAACGCGGCGGGCGGGTCCATGAGTACATTGGGTGCTTTTGTTCGGTAGTTTGACAATATCTGAGTCGAAAACACTTTACTGGCAGTGGCGTTTTGCATTGCGAACACTCTCCGAATGTGAAATATGTCGTGAAACACGTGTCGCAGAAATGCACGTGAGATACCCGGGAAAAAAAACGCAGATATTTGTACGTGGTTATGAGACGTCTATCTCATAGTAACCCCGAACGTGTGTGTGTGTGTGTCTGCACGCGTGCGCATGCGTGTGTGTTCGTGTGTTTAGCACAGCTAAAGATGCGGATTCGGCGGTCACGGCAGCAACAGGGAACGTGCGGGAAAGTCTAAAATTCTACAGGTTTAATTTCAGTTTTTTATGTTGGCTACATCCTTTGAAAAGTGTTCGAAATTATCTAGAAACAAATTTTCATTCCAATAGCTCCTTTGAGTTCGTTCATAGCTCGATATTTTTTCTATTATTTGTTTACAAATGCAGAACTACTAATTGTGTTTGACGATGCGCAATTGCACGCTGAGCCTCGTGTTGGCAGGATACAATATTGCGCCATGGCGGTGACCGCTGCCGGCGCATAAAAGACGAGAAAGAGTTATAGTGAAGCTGTACGTGTATTGTTTTCATCTTCTTTTAGTTGCAATTTTCAAACACAGCTAAAATTACTGTTACGCAAAATGCAGCTGGGGAGAACACTCCATACTGCGCAGCGTACCGTGACCAAATTCTTTGAGGACGGAAGGCTTTCGGCAGATCTAGATTCCTGACTGATGTTATTATTCGCAGTATTCTGGCAACGATAGGTATGCTCTTGTGCACGAAAAGCTTTGGGGCACACGATGGCTAGGAGCGCCTGGACCGCGCATGCGGCATACCTTATTGTTGGAGCTTATCTCGTCATTGGCCTCTACGTTTTCTCGACAGCGATGGCAACCAAACTGACAATCTCGTCTTGGAGTAATCATTCAATTGTGCAATGATAATTTAATTGGGCACAGAACATCCAATGCCATTTTTGTATGTCAAGACCAAGGAGGATAGATAGACATTCTGTATATCCTCATCGGTCATCGAGGAAGGAAGAATGGAATGAGCAGATTTTAATGAAGACAAAGGAAGAGAGGTCGGCCCAAGTAGAAGAAGACATTCCTGCCTTCTACTTCGGTGTCTCGTGCCTGTCGCTGTTTAAGTTCCCAAATGATGTCTTACCTACCAGCCTCCCAACGCACTCTCCGCAAACACACTGTTTATCGCTAAGGGTTGCCAGTATACTGCGCGGCAAACAAAGCGAAAGCGCTCACTTGGCCGCCATAGTCAGCGAGAAAACGCGCAGGTGAACGGTGCGATAAGGGCACGCATGGCCGTGCCGCACACACGGTACAGGCGCTAGTAAACAACGGTTGTTGAACCCAGTTGCCCCCAGGCGACGCTAGTGCAGTTATCAACCACCGGATCGGCCATTAGACAAGCGGGATTCATACTATACAAACAACCACTACCTGAACCTAAATAGATGGGTCAAGCAACAAAAAGCAATGCAAATAAAACAAATTACAGCCCCACGTGGAAGCCAACCAAATCGCCGTTTGTTGGGCTTGAATTCATTAAAAATAAAAGAAAGAAAGAATAGAAGAAAATTGGGAAAGTTTTGAGGCCACAAAAAATTTAATTCTTGGATGTTACGTGGAAGAGAGAGAGTGAAGTTATAAGGAAAAGGCAGGGAGGTTAAACAGGCTGAGCCCGGTAGGCTATCCTGCCCAGGGGAAGGTGGAAAGGGATTGAAGGAGCAGAAGGAAGAGAGACGTTCACACTTTGAACACTTACACAGAAAAGCGTACATCGCTGAGTTGGTCACAGGCGGTCATACAGGCTGGTCTATTTCAAAAAAACACAGCAGCGCCTTCGTAGCCTTGCACATAGCAGACGCACAAGAAAGTGTTACGTGAAAAAACCACGATATGATTATGAGGCGTAACGGAAGACTCCAGATTAAATAAGTTCACCTGGGGCTCGTTAACGTGCACCCGATGGACGGTACTCGGGTGTTCTTGTATTTCAGCCGCATAGATACTATAAGTTCAGCATCACCAGGTGCTTTCTATTTTCCTTGTTTCTCGGGACCTGGGCGCCACATCTAAAACCACAAAGCAGCGAGTTATTGCGCTTTAGTGTAATCTTTTATTTTGGGGTAGCAATTATGAGAAATGTGTACTTAGCAGAAGGAGAGCAAAAATAAAAGATTCATGAGCCATTGCACTCTGTGAAGGTGAACGACCAGCGAAGCTGTTTAACGCACGACAGAGAGGTGACAGAGTTTTGAACAAAAGTACGTACATATTTATTGTCTTGATCTGTGATCATCATGAACATAGGTAAGCACAAACATCCGCGTATCACCTCTGTTATTAAATGTGTCCGTCACTTAAGGCAATGAATGGCTCATACCCCCTTAAGCAATGGCACATACCCCCGTAACACGACATCCCCATTACGACGACAGAAGAGAAGCGAAATTCTACGGCAGAACGATGAGCGGCAACTGAGCCAGCTGTGGGGGAGGAAGATGACGACGCTCGAGCCATTGCTGATGATGTTGGTTTTTGCAAAACGGAGCGAGCTGTGGAAGAAGACGATGACGACGAACGCGCGAGCATTGACATGAGTGCGTTCATGGTGTTGGCGCCGAGAATTCTTGAACGGTCCTCTTTGAAAAAGTTGTGCAGAACATTTTTTTCAGGAACATCTGTTCGTACCGTCGTGCCTGGGACCTCTTTGGGTCCCCAGTGTGACAAGGGTAGTTCAAGGGCGCGCTACAGGTCCCCGAGCCCATAGGGGTACGTGTCATTGAGCTTGGACGCTTTCTGCACATTACCTGGATCGGCCCACATGATGATAATTTCTCTACGCAGACGCCACGAAGCCCCGAATCTGAGCCATGTACCAGTTCGCCATTAAAAAAAAGAACTGCGTGGATAGCGTGGCAGTGTACGCTTGTGTAACAGACGTACTTATTCGACCAAAATTCTGTGACTTGACAGATGCGCGGGTAATCCACGTGCTTATTGCTGCCTGCTGTGAATGTTCGAGTGTTTTGGGAAACTCATACTTAAAAGAAATCAGGCTCAAGCCACAAAAAGAAAAGAAAAGAGTGCAAAAAGAGAAAGAAAAACGAAAGAAACCGGTATGTGCACCGGCTGAATAGAAATTGTAAAGGAGGGCGAGAAGACAAAATTAGAACACCCTGTTCAGATTTACGTCCGAGGCACGCCTTTGGGTGACCCAGGGCGTTAATAATTTCAGTTCTATTATGCGGCAAAGCGCCTGAGCACATATGAACGAGAAAGTTAAGAGAGCACGCGAAGAAGTGCCGACAGTGTAAAGGACGACGTTGGGTATGTTGAGCGGACCGATCAAAACTCGGGAGAAACGAAGCGAACCACCAAGCACGAGCTCAAATATACCGAAATCGCGCTGAGAATTCCCTCCCGAAGTCAGTCGAGAACTAAAAAAAAAAAAGAAAGGAAAACGTAAACACACATCAATAAAAAGCTCGATGTCTCGGTGAAGTGCAGGGACAGAATAACATGATATATTGATCCCGATCTGGGGGATAGCTGAAGCGTGTTCACGAAACCATTCTCTGGTTTGGGTGTATCGGAAAAACTTGAGCCGAGAGCCGCCGTAGCAAGGAAAGAAAGGAAAATATACGAAATACGCGGTGCGCTTCGAAAGGTTTGGATATTCTCTGACCTTTGCTGTAGCTGCCGACTGCTGAACTCAGTCTTAAAACAAGTGCTCTAGGATACCACCCTTTACGCTCTGTACACTATTTCATGTAAGAATAACAATGTTTTGTAGGATGTATTCGACGTCAAGAAAAACAAACAAACGTATACTCACAAATGTTAAGGCCAGCAATAGCAACTACATAAATTGCCGGCTTTCTGTCACAGATAAATATCGCTCTCCCTAATATTTCATACATATCCATGCCTAGCATCATGTTGAAGTTAGCAAACAGAGCCTGGCATTTACAAAAATCTATCATGCTGAAATACTTTGTAAGAAAATAAAACTCCCGCCAGTCCTGAGGCTAGACATGCTGGCGAAGGCGGCTAGTTAACGGCAAAGGGCATTTTCCTAAGGAACAAGGAGCTTCATGGATTTGGGCCCTGTGCTATATCTTTGGATTCTGCTTGCCTTCAGTGGCACAAAAATGATCTTCAAATAATCTTTCATTCAATACTTTCAATTCATTTCATTGAATACTTTCAATACTTTCAATAATTTCATTCAATACTTTCAATTGATTGTCAAAACTTCAGTAGGAATGCCTTCGTTATTTTCTGTGTCTTTTGTCGTTCAGATGGACATAATATAAAAATTTCGCTCCATTGAAAACATTCGAACCAGAATGAAGTAATCAGAGTGAGATGGCCATCGAGGAAATTTACTTTTACGTGGATGTGAACACTTTGTAAATAAGCAGTAATTAATTAGCGGCAATTGTGGCATCGTGCACGGAGCTATGTTCAATATTTCCGAATCATATACGGGCTCTGGATTGGGAGAGATTTCTTCGCGTTTTTGTCAAATGTGTGTATAAATATGTTGATGCCTATGAGGCGCAGGCTGTAGTCGTCGGCTCAGACTTCTCGAGCCAAGCAGCGTGTGAAGCATGCAGTTTTTGTTAAATTTTCCTAATTCTATTGAATACATTGCGAATATTCGAAACAAAACGGTATCCTTCAAGTACACGGTTATCAGTGGCTGCTTTACTTTAAATGGTAACTCCGGGGATTTGTTATCTTTTTTCGGGTCGGAGAAATGGGTTCTCTCATTTCTCTTTGCCTTTCTTTGCATTTCGCTGCATCTATCGTCACCTGAGAAACTGTTCGAATGAAAGAGCATAAATAATTTTAAATTGGAAAAAAAAAGAAATGGCAATAAAACCGGCAATACCAGAGGGCTGCTTCTCGTGAAGTCAGCGGTGACGTTAATACTAGGACGCGCCCCGAATAGGAGCACCAGCAAGGACATCCTGGGACAATGTGTTGAAATACCACAAATACACGCATAGTGCCTCGGGTGGTCAGTCGATCGGCAATTTTGCGTACATTCACGGGCTTCTTTCACGGTCGGAAAAACGCATTCATGTAGCACGTATTGAGCAACAGAAAGCTGTATCGGGAGTTTTTCATGTTGCTCTACAATTTTCTCACTGACACTTTTCATATAATTATAATGTGTGAGAAGTTTATTAATTAAGACTAATACTCTAATTGGAATGGACGCAAAACATTTTCTGAGTATCTCCAAGCGACGGCAAACAACGCAACTTTGGTTCTGTTAAGCTACGTGGCATTTGCACATTTTTGAATCTTGGTGCATGATAGTTGGGACAGCCTGTATATGTATACATATATATATATATATATATATATATATATATATATATATATATATATATATATATATATATATATATAATGAACGTAAGAAACTAATGCATGCTCAAAAAAAAAGACAAGGCTAAGAATAAGATAATACGATATTAACGGCAAGATAAAGCTTTTTAAAGGCGAGGTGCGTGGCATAAGCTGTTTATTTATTTTCCTTCTTGATTCGATAATGTGCAGATTACATGGCCGTCCTCAATAGATCCGCATGTATCATATGTATTATGGCCTCCACCATTCGCGCAGACGTTTGGAGACACCGATCTTTCAATAAACTAGTCTTTTCGTTATTATCGCGAACGACTGAAGTAAGGATGCTTAGGAAGTTTCTTTTATTGCCGTAATTTGTTCATTTCGACCGACACCATCTTTCTTCATCGACCCAAAACTTTATTGTCCGGAATCTATTAATAGGGAGCTGTCTCATGCCAAAAACAGCGATGAGTTTCACCTGCCCGGAGGAAACAAAGTGCAGGTCGTTCACCGGGATACTTCTCCAAGATTGCGTTCAACCATATGTGGTCCTTCCCAGAGGTCTCAGTAGTCTTGTGATTGTGCTATAGCAACATACATTATTGTTTTTGGTTCCAAAATTTCCCCGTGGATTTCCTTTTTTTTTTTAGCCTTTTCACCGCAACTTTATCAGCAATGATTACGGTTTGTGTGCTTTGAAGCTTTAGAAATGTCGACCCTCTTTTCCCCTTTCCAAGTTCAGCGTCGCTAAAGTAGCCAATTTAACTGGAGGGCAAATTTACTCATAGTTTCTAGCCGGTAACAAGGTTTAATAGGATGCATAATACAAGTAAAATGTTACTGACGGAAACTGTTCTGAACACGCACAAGCCTCTGCAATCTTAAAAACCACTGCGATAAAACACCCCCTCCCCCTGTCCTCGCCAAGAAAAAGAAAATGAAAATAAAATTATTACTCAAGATCTTAGGGAACCATATTTCTTCAGTTAAAATGTTCATGGCGTGTCAAAATTAACCCTACAATGCTGTCGCGATATTGTCACGTTTGACCTCGGCTCAGACAAGCTTCGGTATTTTAGAAAAACAGAATAACATGTACGAAACAATAAGTAGTGTAACCTATAGTGATGCAAAAGACCTGTTTTTCGAAATTTCTTTTTACATATTTACGCGCCTTATTAAGAGCTAGCGCGAGCACGTGCCCAGTCCACACTCGCCTGCCAACCCGTGCAATCTACAAAGAACGCTTATCTCTCTTGCGCATTGGCTCAAAAGAACGGTACATTCAATAGCTCCTAACCATTCATTTTCTTTAATCAAAAGCTTGCCCTTAGGGCATAATACAAAGCATGCCAACAGTACACCAACAGAGTCGACTCGTGCAAGAAATCTAGAAGGGAACGACGACATGGTCCATGAATGCAACGTTCAAGGCCGGGTGGGCGGCCAGGCCGAAGGCCTGTTGCCCAGAGGTGGCGGAGACGGCTTGGGTGAAGTCCTGGGCACGTCCATATTAGGTGTGTCACCGTCACATTTTGGAGTTTTGTGCCACCAAATGGGCACGATGCATCGTAAGGACCATGGTAATGTTGTGGCCAAAGAGCGGTCAAAGACGGGGTGAGCGCGACCCCGACACGCGCCTCCGAAACGTCACCTCCTATCGGTGGTTTAACCCACCAGGGAGGTCCGACCCACACGGTGATATACGAGCTCGTGTGATACGTCGGATATTTTTACTGCAAAAGCATTATATGCCCCATTACGCGAAATTCCGGAGTTATGGTCGGCGGTGTGACCTAATGATGGCACCAAAAATGGCGACGGCAAAGAGTAAAAACACATCCAAAAATAGTCGGATTGACGTCAAAGTTCTCAGGTAGGTTTCTGTAAACAAAGTAAGTTAATGCTTTTGAAAAGAATAATAGGCAAATTTCGGTCTGGGTGGGAATCAAGCACGGGCCTCCAGGGGGTGAAACGAGCACGCTTCCCCGACACCACGGTGGCTCGACGGTTCCGATTGAGTAAATGTGTGCTTAGTATGCGTCGCTGGGCACGTGAAAGCGCAGCCAATGGGCAGGAGGTGGTGCCACGTCATAACTGTATAAAATGATTGTACAAAATAAAAAGCATAAATGTCCAATTCAGCGCCGCTGAGCGGTCCTTCGAGATATGAACTCCTCTCGGGTAAGTGAACGCGTTGAGACGCTTAGCGCGTTTTAATTTGGCCTTACCGAGGCGCTATTAAAACACAGGCGAGAGCTTGCGCGGACAAGGAACGTGCATAAAAACAGAAAAGACATTTCACCAAAGGTACTATGATGTTTTCGCATTCCCACACGTAGGCAGACTCAAGTGTCTGTGCCGATTGTTTCCCGTACCAATTGTCTGCAGGCGTCTTCAGGGAAATGTCTGAGTTGATTGCCAAATCTGCTTCAAGTAGATCCGGCAGGGCTGCTCGAAGCACCCACGGGACGCGTATCACGATATTCGTAGTGGCAGCAAGATGGGAAATGCTATCTGAGAGTAGAGCGGATCGAGATACCTTGCGTATGGCGTGGATGGCTTGAGCCGAGTCCGTGCGAATGATGAGCTGAGAATATCGAGCAGCTTGAACAGAAGGGAGCAACGCGGCCAAGCCGTCTCGTATGGTGGTAAACTCGGCAACTACCTCTCGTATCAATGGGCCCACGAGAGCTGTGTGAATCATGGTGCCATTGACACTGACATGAGTTTATGCTAAGAGAGTCGCATCGTCTTGATTATCACGGGCGCAACGACGGCGGGAAACTTGAGCATTCACCTGGCGAGGAACCGGGCTACGCTGAGGACGAAGAGGCTTATTATCACTTAATTGTGCCCTGTTCCACGGAGCTATATCGGGTGTCGTAGAAGGTGGAGTGTCTATTTCATGTCCCATGTACCGGGCCAGTGAAGCAGCCGAGCAGAACTTTGATGGCTTAAGGGCGCGCGTGCGTCGACGGTGGTGCAGCAGTCCGTCGATAGTGTTGCGTTGGGACGCGGCCTGTAGGGTTGGCAAGGGAGCGAGACGTGGTATATAGTCCCTTTATGGCCCACACGGCTTAGTAATTACTGGCCTCAAGGCGAGTCGATTATGTCGTCATGGAATGATGAAACTGGGGTATGTTGACGAGTCGTGGTTGCAGTACAGAACGGACAAGAAGGCGATTCATGTTGCTGCTCGCTCCACCAGATTTCTTCGCAATCCGACGTATCAACTGTATCGCTTCTGCAGCCTGTTGCTTTGCATTCTGGACCCATGGTCCCCCAGATCCTGATGAATTCATGTCAAGGTCGAGTACACGGAGAGTTGAAGCGTTGTGCAGTGGCTGCTGATCCAGAATTAACTGAAGATGCCGGAGTGCCAGTAGACGGCCCCCATACTTGTTCGCTGCTGACATATACGTCTTTCTGTCCTTGGAAATTTCAAGCACAAGAGTTGTGAGTCGCGTTTAGGACTCTTAAAGCGCTTGTTCTTGGCAGCACATTTCAGGATGAACTGACCGAAAAGTGATGACACACTTGCATACATTATATATTGTGCGTATGTATCGTCGCTAGCGTCCAAGCTAGTGGAAGGAGGGCGATGTTCAAAAGGACTGGTGCTAGCACAGATCTTTGTGGGACACCCCGATGTGCGACGAACTGACCCGCTGCTTGGCCAGCCAGGCGAATGCAGAAGGCGCCAGCGTGGAGAAAACTTTCGACGAATGTGCAGGCTCGGCTAGGGAACTGAAGCCAATCGAGAATTCCAACGTTGTCTCGTGACTCACATGGTCACAGGCTCTGCGAATGTCCATTACCAGAACGGAGCGAATCCTTCGGGTGCGACCTACAGTGAGAACCATAGAAGAAAGGTAGGCAAGGTCATTCTAAGAGGTCACATGAGGACGGAACCCGATTTGGCCTGGATGATACCAGGAGTATCGCTCAAGCCACATGTACCACGTGTCACGAGCATACGCTCCATCAGCTTGCCTATCGTTGATTTTAACACTATCGAGCGTATATGAGGAGCGATGTTGTCTGAGGGCTTTCTGGGTTTGGAGATAGGGACCATTTCTGCATCGCGCCAAGAATCAGGAATGGCTCATGTTGCCCTAGCTTCGTTTATGTACCCCAAAAGCAGATCGAGAACCTTGTTTTCCGTGTTTTTATAAAGTTCATACGGTATGCCATCCGGTCGTAGTGCCTTGCATGGCTTTGACAGGTATATTATTTATTTATTTATTTATTTATTTATTTATTTATTTGTTTGTGTGCCTACATTTCGCTTATTCGGGTATCACGGTAGGGGTGGATTACATAATGAAAACACACGAAGTATGCACCACATACGGAGTGAGCCTTAGAGAGAAAAAGAAAGGTGTACAAATTAGCCAAGTCGGCAGAACTAGCATGTCAAAGAAAACGCGGAAACTATAGAATTCAATGGCGGGTGAAGAAACGCAAAGGGAATGCGAAACCTATCCTAGAGGTACACAACCAACCAAAGTGGTAACAAAGAAGAGCACTGGTAAGCAGCTAAGCCTGAACGCAACATACACTGATTACGGCATGTAAAAACGGCATTGATACCATTTATGCGGGAAGCCGGTGAAAAAATATAAATATATAAATAAAACAAAAAGAAAGAACACACATGAAGAAGGAAGATATCTATAGGCTAAACTGCAATTGTCATGTGGTGAAGTAGAAGATAAGAAAATGTGTTGTCTGATTCTACCTGCACAACATAGGTGGGCAGCGAATTCCACAGTGTGATATTACGCGGAAAAAAGGATTGCTGGTACGTAGATGTGCTTGCAAAAATTTATTTTATCTTGAAGGGGTGGTCGTTGCGTCTGCTCAAGTAAGTTGGAAGCTGCAGATGTTTATCTTTATCGATGGCTGATCGATTCAGCAAAACAGTTTTAATGAATGTGACGTGAAAATGTTTTCGACATGTGGCGAGCTCATCCCAATTCAGGCTACGTTTAATGTCAGTAATACTGCTTGGCATAGAATGTTTTCTAGTCACGAAGCGCGCCGAGCGGTTTTGAATGGCTTCTATTCTGTTAAGTAGTATTTGGCTATGGGGATCCCATACAGTACACACGTATTCCAGAATAGGACGGACGTTGGTAACGTAAAGCAACTGCCTCACCGTAAGCGGTGCATGCTTAAACTTTCTCTTAATAAAATTAAGAGCGCACCCTGCCTTAAGTGTTATGTCATCAACTTGTTGATTCCACGTTAGATGTGATGAAAAGATTACACCTAAGTACTTGGCTTCGTTCACTTCTTCAATGACTTGGTTGTTTGAAGGGAAAAAAGGGCATAGTGGTAAGCGTTTGCGAGTGAACCTGATATGCTTACATTTGCTAATATTTAAAGGCATTTTCCATTTATGTGACAAGGATGAAATTAAGTCCGAATCGTTTTGTAATGCTGACTGGGCCGAGTCATCAGCGCATTCCCTGTATAGAGTACAATCATCGGCGTAAAACTTAATTTTAAATGTGATACCGGTATCTGTGTCATTTATATAAATTAAAAACAAAAGCGGACCAAGGACAGATCCCTGTGGTACCCCAGAGTTAACGGGTTCCATAGGTGGTTCTACGCCATTCATTATTACATTTTGTGTATGACCAGTTAAGTGGTTGCGAAGCCAATAAAAATGTTATCGGGCAAACAGTGCAAAGTTAGTTTATACAGAATATTGTGCGGCACATTGTCGAAGGCTTTTTTAGAAGTCAAACAGTAAACAGTCCATCTGTAAGCCCTTGTCGAATAAACTGTAAGGCATGGGTAATTTCGATTAGCTGAGTTACAATGGGATGACCAGAGCGAGAACGATGTTGAAAATTAACGAGAAACTTATTACTCTGAAGATGAAAGAAAATATTAGTGTACAGAACATGTTCGGGCGTCTTGCAGCAAACCCTATAGTTAGGGATATTGGGCTGTAGTTAAAGACCTTGTCCCGTAGCCTTAATTCCTGAATGGGAACAATGTTACCAGTCTTGCAGTCCTGAGGTAGCTCACAGTCATTCAAGCAGTTCGTGAATAGTAATGTTAAGTACTTAGAAAGGATGCCAGAGCAAGATTTATGGATATAACTTGGGTTACCGTCAGGGCCAGGCGCAGAGCTTCGCCGCTGCAATTTTCGAGCTGATTAGACTAGCCAACTGTTTTAGATTATCAAGGATCACTGGCTCTGGACTGTGTTTGAGACGCTGGTATTGGTGCTTTCTTGTGTTTATAAGTGTTTTAATTTCAGTGGTAAAGCACACTTTATTTCGCCTTTGTTTATGGGAAAGAGCCTTGGATGGAACGTGTCAGTAAATAAGCGTTAAGATCTTGTGCTTCAATATCGTCAATAGCTCAGATAGAGTAGCGGTAAGGCTAAGCATTGAGAAACTGAAAATGCCGTTTAAGTGCATAAATTATTTCGAAGTAATCTCTTCTTTTTTTTTTAAATGAACCTTTCTAAGCCTTGGAACAGCTACTTACACTCTAGGACTGGACAATGATGCGACGACGCATTCGTGGTCGCTTATACGGGCTACGATGTGAACGGAGTGAAACAGACTAAGGTAATTTGTGAACAAAAGATCAACTGTGGAAGCAGTGTTTCTGTGGTGAGTTGGTAAATCAAACTGAAAGAGACCATGAGTAGCAATGAGATGAAGAAGTGCACTGCGCAATGATGATTGTGAGGAAAGCACAGGTAACTTATATGACCTGCAGGTAAGTTGAAATGACCACCTATAAGAAATAATCCCTTCATATCTTCAATAATATCTCAGAAACAGATGAAAAGTCAAAGAACTATTATCACTGGGAGTACGATAAAATGACCCAATTGTGTAATGCTCAGTTTCAAGAGCTATATTACACCAGATGGATTCACATCCTGTATCACCAAACTCAACCAAAAAGCTAGTAATATTTTCTTTTACAAGTAAAAACACACCTCCTCCTTGCGTATTCAATTTCTTGTTCCACAAGTTGATGCCGGTTGCGCATGTGAGCTAGGTTAGACAAAATAATTGCCTGCCCTGACTCGAGTCTCTGCTAGATAGCAGACAACGCTGGCGCTTCAGTTTGGGTTGCACAGTATCAAACTCGGCCAGTACCGCGGTTTGACTCGACATCCCCTGAGAGCATTAAAAGTAGTTGCGTAAAGGAAATATTACACACTGAGGTTGTACGGAAATATACGCACCGATATAGCCACTTTTGAGCGTCACAGGGGCGCGACACCGCAATGGCCGCCGTTCTGAGGCTCTAATGCAGGAGTAGCTTAAATACCTAACCTTGACGAAAAAGACGAGTAAGCAAGGCATGGTGCGCCCAGCGGTGTCGTGCCCCGATAATAGCAGCATTGATGGCCGTTTAAATACAGCAGCTGTCGTTCCAGGTTACAGGCTTCAAATCTGTGGAGCTTCAGCGTCAAAGCGAATACGGAAGCAATTAGTGGCGATGACAGCAGTGTCGTGTCCAAATTGTTGATTACGCATCTGTGAAGAAAAGGGCTTTGGGAAGGGTCGGCTGTCCACGTGAAGTAGGCAGCCTATGTTCCCTGGACGAAAAAGGCGAGTGAGCAAGGCATGTTGCGCCGAGCGGTGTCATGCTCCGACACCGCGAGGTACGCCTGGACTGGAAGGGCACATTCTTCTGAAATTTATGTCTGTTGCAGTTCTTCGAGCTTATAAATTAGTGCCATAGCGGACACCCATGCTGAGAATGTATTGGTAGGTTTTTTCAGAGCAAAACCATGAAATATGGAAGTCTCGAGGCAGGCGTCCAGGGCTGCTTGAATGATACGGTTGGGCAGAGTGGACATGTGTCTAGCACGAGGCTTGATAACCACTTTGTAGCACGATGTTTTTGGCTACACCGGAGACGTATGTGTCGGTCGTGCGGGCAGGCCTTGTGACGAACGAGGTCTTTTTAAGTTTTCATTTATAAGCCGTGAACGGCGACCCTTGAACGTGTCATCGCTTTAAGCCACATTCAA
Source organism: Dermacentor andersoni (assembly GCF_023375885.2). Lineage (NCBI taxonomy): Eukaryota > Metazoa > Arthropoda > Arachnida > Ixodida > Ixodidae > Dermacentor > Dermacentor andersoni. Next base: position 135,366,562 of record NC_092814.1, read on the forward strand.
GTGATGTCAGCGCCATACATTATAAAAAAAAAGAGCGGGGGCTCGAAGTCTTCACATTAGCGCAAGTAATCGCGTACTTTATCACTAACAGAGCCACACTTTCGCTTTCCGCACGCAATGAATTTATAAGCGAGTTCCACGTTTTCATTTGCAATTTCATTCCTGTTTCGCCACGTAGAGTCCTTTATTATTTCCCTCTTTTGTAAGAATTATCCAGCCAAGATTAGGTTGCCCGCTGTAGAGGGCTCGCCTTGCAACACTGCCTTCTTTTATTCTTTTCTTGCCTTGGAGATAAACATTAAGCGCCAACTGAGTGCATTCGCTGGCCTTTGACACGTTGCAAGCTGCGACATGCCCTAAAGAGGTGGTCCAAGCCTTTAACTTCTGTTTCTGCGTCTCATGTTCTGCGCACAACTATCCTTATGCGGTAGTCTCTCGATAAGCAGCCCTCGGTAAGCCATACTTGTATGTTTGCAAGCGCTTCTATAGCGCTTCGTTGAGAGAGACATAGGTAAAAGACATGGGATAGGCAGAGAGATTCAGAGAGGGAAAAGTTCGCTTTCCTACCTTATACACTTAAAGCAGAGGTAAGGGAACAAATAAAGTGTAAATAAAAACGCACAAAGAGAGCACATGCCCGAAGGAGGTATGGGAGTGTTGGAGTCATTTAAATACGCGTAGCTCACCTGAGCGGATAAAGCTTGGTGGCGCCTTGATCGCCTGGCATTGTGACAACTGTGCTGGCCGTCACCATATCAGTGTGGTTTTCCTCCGAAAACTACCTATGTTCCAGACAAACTAAAAATGTTGGTCTCTTCTTTATAGGCTGCTGTAAAAAGAAAGAAAGAAAGAAAGAAAGAAAGAAAGAAAGATGATGCCACGCGCTCCTCTAGTCACGCATTTCGGCTAATCCGAACTTTCGCGGTGACCACCGATTCCGGGAGAGTCTCCACACTGATTCAAGTGGAAACGATGTCGGTTCCAGGAATGTCTCCCACTGCCCTGTAAGAGGCAGACCACCAATTTTCATAAAAGGTAAGAATGACAAAACCCTTATATTTATTACGTTGCAAAAACTTCGAAATCGGCACGACCGCACTGTTATAGGCGCAAGTGACGAAACGATAATTGAAAACGACAATGTCTTTTTCTAGGAAAATGGGTCAAAATGCTTCGCCAATAGAGTTCAGTAGAGTATTTTACTTACTACCTCTAAAATAGTTAAATTGCTCTTTATTTATGAGGTGTGAACGGTGGCGTACTTGTTTCATCAAACTTGTAGTGTATAATATTTATAGTGAGTATATAGACGGGAGAGGAATATAGAATATCCTAAACACTGCACAAAGGAAGACATGCGTACTACAAACCCTACAAACGCACTAGTCATAGTCTACTCTGCAGGAAATAAATACTGAAATATATTTTAGTTCTTTCGCGCAAGTGTACACAAAGAAGTATAAGCGCATCAAAAGTATGCATATGAAATCACTTAAAATTTTTGTACGACTTTACTTTTGCAGAGGCATCGACGTCTGCTTGCTTAGTTTCGCAGTGAACCAGTCATCACAGATAGCGAAACGCCGAGCGTGCTTATACTGGTTCTCCGAAAAAAAAAAACTGTGTATTGGAAATGGCGGTCATAAAATTTGAAATTTTACTTGCGGCACTGCAGTCAATAGAGTAGATGCGGAAAATATCCAACACCGGCTTGAAGTCATATCGGCACACGAGGATGCATATTGTTACACACTCGGTGGAGCATTGCTAGAGTTATGTGTACAACGCGCTAGGTAATGACTGTCTGTATATTTCCCGCTATTGAGGATTTTTCTCGTGCATCCGTAATTTGCGTGCACCTCACAGACGTTGTCATCAAGCGCTATCATATCAAACGGGAAACTGCGATCTAATTTGCAATTATAATGCTACTTTTGTTTATTTTCTCTGTGCATGGTGTGTTTTTAGAGAAATGGTAGTTAAAGCCAGCGTTCCCCTTTCGCGCGTGGTCGAAAGAAACTCCAACACGCCGCAAAAAACAGCAGCAACAATAGACGGCTTCATTTATGCACAACATAGCAAAATGAGTACTCTATTCGATACAATAACGAACAGTATACAGAAACTCCACCTATAACTAGAGATGAGGCCAGAAGGGCCTTGCAAGGCATGAAACGGGGAAAAGTGGCAGGAGAGGATGGAATCACGATTTAATCAAAGATGGAGGAGACATAATGCTAGGAAAACTGGCGGCTCTCTATAGGAAGTGTCTATTGACAGCAAGGGTCCCATAAAACTGGAAGAATGGAAACATTATACTAATCGACAAACAGGCAGACGTCAAAGAACTGAAAAATTATAGGCCCATTAGCTTACTCCCAGTATTATATAAAATATTTACCACAATAATCTCCAATAGAATAAGGGCAGGACTTTAGTCAACCAAGGGAACAGGTTGGCTTCAGGAAGGGATACTCTACAATGGATCACATCCATGTCATTAATGAGAGTATCGAGAAATGCACAGAGTACAATAAGCCTCTATATATGGCTTTCATAGATTACGAAAAAGCATTTCATTCAGTAGAGATACCATCAGTCATAGAGCCATTACGTAATCAAAGAATACAGACCGCTTACATAAATACCGTGGAAAATATCTACAGAGATTCTACAGCCCCCTAATTCTACACAAGAAAAGTAGGATGATACATATAAAGAAAGGGGTCAGACAAGGAGACACAGTCTCTCCAATGCTATTCACTGCGTGCTTGCAAGAAATATTCAAGCTATTAAACTGAAAAGGTTTGGGAGTAAGGATTGACGGCGAATACCTCAGCAACCTTCGGTTTACCGATGACATTGTTCTATTCAGCAACACTGCGGACGAGTTACAACAAATGATTCAGGGCCTTAACAGAGAGAGTGTAAGAGTGGGGTTGAAAATTAATATGCAGAAGACAATTGTAATTATAACTAGCATGGGAAGGAAACAAGAGTTCAGGATTGCCAGTCAGCCTCTAGAGTCTGTGAAGGAGTACGTTTACCTAGGTCAACTAATCACACGGAACCCTGACCCTAAGAAGGAAATTCTCAGAAGAGTAAAAATGGGTTGGATCGCATACGGCAGACATTGTGAGCTGCTGATTGGGAGCTTACCGTTATCATTGAAAAGGAAAGTAGAGAATCAGTGCGTTTTACTGGTGCTGACATATGGGGCAGAGACTTGGAGACTGACAAAGAAGCTTGAGAACAAGTTAAGGACCGCGCAAAGAGCGATGGAACGGAGAATGCTAGGCATAACATTAAGAGATAGAAAGAGAGCGGTTTGGATCAGAGAGCAAACGGGTATAGACGACATTCTAATAGACATTAAGAGAAAAAAATGGTGCTGGGCAGGTTATGTAATGTGCAGGTTAGATAACCATTAGACCATCACGGGTACAGAATGGGTACCAAGAGAAGGGAAGCGCAGTAGAGAACGGCAGAAGACTAGGCGGTGCGACGAAATTAGGAAACTTGCGGGTGCTAGTTGGAATCGGTTGGCGCAGAACAAGGGTAATTGGAGATCGCATGGAGAGGCCTTCGTTCTGCAGTGGACATAAATAGGATTATTATTATTATTATTATTATTATTATTATTATTATTATTATTATTATTATTATTATTATTATTATTAAGCCAGATGGATTGCACGCCTGTTTTGGTGTTGTGTATCGCTCAACAGAACCTGTTTTACTAAGCCTCTAGTGTGTGATGTGGTGGTCGAGTGCCAATGCGTTGTCTAGGGGAGTACAAATCGTCTTGTTAGAAAAGGGAACAGTAGCGTCTAGCTCTAAGAATGCTACTCGAACGACAGAAAGCTGAGCTAGTTGGTAAGGATTCATAATGCAAAAAAGAGGTGAGACGTGCAGACAGGACACAAGAGTAGAGAAGTGGACAAACCTGCTTGTTGTCCACTTCTCTACTCTTGTGTCCTGTCTGCACGTCTCACCTCTTTTTTGCATTATGAGTGCTACTCTTAGAGCACCCTTAGAGTAGCACTATGAGAGTGCTACTTTAAGAGTGCATCCTCGTGGCGGTTGTTCAATATAATGTCGTTGTTGAGTAGTCTGCGGCAAGGACGCTAGTTACGCTTTCGAACGGTGATGCGCTGACAAGCTGCGCTGTGTTGCCCGGTGACGCTGCTTGAAGCCTGCGTGTCGCTTGGACAAAGCAAAGGTCCAGCCAAGCCCTGCATGCGCAGTTGCTCAAGTTGCAACACGCGAGTGCCGGCATCAATCCCTGTTCTCAACTTTCTCACACAGCATATGTAGTACTAGTTGTGCACGAGGTGTCGTGGCCGCATCGATCACGATGAAATACGAGAGGTTCATAAATAAGGGTGCAACACCAAGAACCTGATGCGCGAGACTTGACCGCATGCGCAGGCACTGAAAACAACGGAGAGATATAGCCAGAACCCGCTTACACCTGCCTGATCATAAGACCGCGTGCGAATGAGCGGCGGAACAGACAAATCAAGAAATATATTAAAGGAAGTTCACCGCAAGGCACCTTGTTGTATCAATTTGGTGTTCAACTGCTTCACGCGTGGGGGTGTTTCGTTCACTTCCGAGCCGTATTAACTTAAAAGATCGTCTGAAAGAGGGAGAGTGTTTAGTTAGTTATTAGATTAATATCAGAGTATATATCACTTTAACAGTGATATCACCGAGTGATAGTTACGGAAAACTTAACGAGCCTCGTCCCCAATGCTTCAGCTATGAGGCCTCCGTACATGGAAGAAGCTCCCCCCACTCCAGCTCCACTTCTTTTTTTCTTACGAGATCATCTGCTGAGCACCACAAGTACCAGTAGCTTGCACCAAGTCACTCACAGAACTGGAGCAGAGAGCAGAATAAAATGAAGCCCTACTCACATCTTTGCTTTGATCGCATCAGAAACATTTTTCTCGCTCTTATGTAATCATAGGTGCAATTTACTTCGACACAGTACTCGAACGATCGGAGTCAATACTTCTTCGTAAATGACAAGTTCGTGCCATTAAGTACAGCAAACTCATAATGTGCAGAAAGCATAAATGCAATATCAGGCGTATAACTACAGTAACAAAATGGGCCGACCTACGTCACTAACACGAAACCAGAATAATTATTTAAAGGACAGCGTTGCTTACATGGTTCGCCTCGATTACACCAATAGTAGAGTAATATATTAGTTCGTGAAGTAGCCTATTGCTAAATTAGAATGTATGGCTGGCAAAAATTAATTTCCTGAAGGGTATTTATGATCGTGGTTCTCAAGACAAAGCTGCTCCGCCCATCTTCTCACCGAAGTGGTTGCATGCGCACATCCCGAAGAGCGTCGTTAGAGGAGAGCTGCAACATATTTCCCTTAGGCATCGCGGTTCGCAAGCTCCAAACAAAGCCCGCGCTGCTTCGTGAACTGCTTTTTCTCGACCCATTAAAGAATGCGCCGGAATACTGGCAGAACCCATCGCTCGTGAAAGTACAGAGCTTGAGCAAGTCCGCTATGGATTCCCTACAAAGAAATGAAGTCAATAAGCAGGCCGTGGCTCAAGCTTAACGGCAGCATGCTGAATCAGCTTGGCGCTGATTGCACAAATTCAGCCAAACAAACAAACAAACAAACAAACAAAAAAACAAAAAAACAAACAAACAAACAAAAAATCTGACAACTTGCGCTAAATGACACGTATATATATTCTCTGTAATGCCAAAAACGCAGTTATATCAAATCTGGCAAAATAAGATGGACGAGCAGAGCACAATAAATAAATAAATAAATAAATAAATAAATAAATAAATAAAACGATATGATTTATATGTTTATTTATGTGCACAAACACAAATATTTAAACATCTTTAAGATTCTCTGGTTTAGTGCACTAGATTGTACAGCTTCTGTAAATAATTTTTTTTTCTTTTGAGTTTTACAACACTCCTATTCAGAATTTAGGTTCATTTGCGGCAATATATGACGCACCGTGTTATATTTTTTTGCGCTTTAGACGCGCAAACATAGATGCGTTTTTTCCCCCATATTGTAGCCATACTGAATCAATGGAAAAAGTTGAAATGTTGTTGCCAAATAATGCTGTTGGCAATCGTGCACGAGGTTAGCCTATATACAGATACAACGGTAAGGTTCTCCGCCACCACACTCCCAAAGAAACACTTATAAATGGAGAGTTGATAGACATTACGGAGCTGTTTGTCGCTTTCTTTAAGTTTGAAATTTACATGGCAGAAGAGAAAGGCTGCAATAAAGCGCGTATAACATGGTCACAATTATTTGGCCGGCTTTGTTCGTGCAGACGGAGTGTGATGAAACCTACGTGAAAGCCGTTGCGCGTGGCTTTAAGAAATTCTCTGCGCGTGTGTGGCACGTTTATCTGCCTCGGCGCAGAGAACGCTACGACTAAATATCAGTGCCTTGTTGCGTGCTTTAGAGAACTCGCTTTGAGTGGAAATATTTGTTTTCGTCGCTGCCTCCTGTTTGAACGCTGCCATGGCAACGGTAAGCCGTCGCTATAAATAACACGACTCAACCATGGTACCAATACAATGTTCCAACCTCACATTTCACGCTGCTGACGATTGCACTCAAAAAGTTGCGCCAGTCGAACTGTGAGCTTCTCTGCTCCGCAGAATGAAGCGCACGACGCGAGCAACATGCATCTTCAAAGACGACGATAACTGCGGCATTCGTGGAGGAGCCTCGGGCAACGCTGCGAAGGCGCGGATACCGCATGCTTGGCGGCGTCGACGGCATAAAAAGGAACAGTGCGACGGAATCCGCACGGTGGCTTAAGGACGGCATGCACTCGTAAATACGCTCGCAGATGCAGGCAACAGCACTACACGCTGTCGGGATACAGAGCTCAACCAGCGTGTTTTATTGCTTCCGCTTTTCGACAGCTCCGCAGCGCGCACACCGCGATGGAGAGGGCGCTTTTACCGAGCGCACTGTTTTCAGAGATCTCGGCGAAAGGGCTCATTCTCGGTTTTCAAACGTGATTGATTTCGCTTTTCCCACCGGTCAGCTGTTCTGAGAGACGGGAGACGAATTCAAGGGTGAAGCGTTTTGTTTTCGTTTTGAATGTACGCGGCTACGTTCACAACATGGTAATATGCCTGGAGGACAGCGTTCAACTATTCATTCTCTAGGTGACCTCGTTTGTGTTGTTATTTTTGATTGTTTTGAGTTCACGAACATCTCATTAAAATGTCACATAAGATACAGCCACTGCGGCCGACGTTCAGCTGGACGCCAAACGGCGTACATAACCGGTCATGTGCACTCTAACCTTACGGTCTGTCTCACTTGTTTTTAGTACGCGTGCGAAATGAGACGTCAGTACAGGCTGGTGACAAAAAAAGAGGTTTAAAAAATTCTGGAGTGGAGCAGGTGCCTTGAAATTGAAAGCGGCAACTTCTGGGCCATGTTGTCATGCGGGCAATGAAATCTCGACAAGAATAGGAAGCGCTTCCTCGCCCATTTCTGCCTGCACAAAGCAGGCAAAAGTCACAGTAATATGAACTGCTTGATTTTATCGTTAACAGAATTTCTAAAGATTACCCGTGCAATCTAGCAGAATTCTACCTCTTGAGTTTGATTATTGTCACAGGGAGAACCATTTGAACAAGAAATGAAAGTGAATATTTAACTAATTACCAAAAATTTGCTAAGTAACTGCCATACCTATTACTTTAGGCCACATGTTCTAATTTGTGCATTGTAGCCAGTTATATTTAAAGTCATGTCCCCTTAGAACGATGGACACCAGTTTCTAAATATGCGTTCCCAAAATTTGCGACAAAATGCATTGGTGTTAAGGAAAATTTTGAGCTTCACTGATAAAAAACGCGTTTTATTAAAAAAGTAAGTGGAAGAACAGTGCATTTTTAAGGCAAGTTTTACTGCGATTATCTCAAAACAGGTGCTAGTTTCAAATTTTGTTCCAGGTGGATGTGCATTGTGAAGTCACTGGCTTCAATTCGTGCACTGCAATTTTCATGGCAAGCTAGTTACTTGGAAAGTTAATTTGTGAAATTGTATAAATTGGTCAATTATACGTATTTTTGGCCTGTTAACTAATCTATAGATCTTCGGGTATTCCAGCTGCATAAGGAAATTGGTGCTAAATGCTATAGGCGATTTTTAATAATGCACCCGCTATAGTAAGACACGTATATATATATATATATATATATATATATATATATGCTTTGGTGACTTCTTGTGATATGTGGCTACGATGTTGGGCTGCTGATCCCGGGGTCGCGGCATGGAATCCCGGCCACGGCGGCCGCATTTCGATGGGGGTGAAAACACCCGTGTGCTTAGATTTAGGTGCACGTTAAAGAACCACAGGTGGTCGAAATTCCCGGAGTCCTCCACTACGGCGTGCCTCATAATCAGAAAGAGGTTTTAGCATGTACATACACATAATCTAATTTTCTTTTACTTCTTCAGATATGATATGTATATATCGATGCCTTACTATGCCGGGTGTGTATTTAAACACCACCTATGGTATTTAGCACCAATTTACTTATGCAGCTGGAATATCCGAAGAGCTAAAGATTTAAGTAATTTATAGAATAGGTCAATACGTATTAGTGACCAATTTGCAAAATGTATATACATATTACCCGTATATATATATATATATATATATATATATATATATATATATATATATATATATATAGGCTGCTATAGCAAAATCACTCGTTTTGTGCAAAGACCAAATGCATGGGCTTCTGATCTGCTGGCACGAAGCTGTCGCTCCACCCCTTTAGTTTTCATACTTGAGGGGCACTGACTCGTCACCTTGCTTGCGGGAGTGCACACATCAGGCTACTAACATTATATGACGCAATAGCTAAGAAAGAGCCCTTACGCATCTTCGTGCACATGTCCGCTGTCGAAGTATAACATTCATGATACCGGCACTTCACCACCCAATTATCGGGCATGTGGTATACATACATCGACAGTGACGTGAGCATTTAGACGACCCTTACGTGAGGTGAACGCTCATTGAAACTGCCTAAGCATACGGCTGACGGCCTCGGGAACACAAAGTGAACTGAGCAATAACGTGTCTCGGCGCAGTATGTATTTAAGTTTTCTATACAGCTGATCGGGGCAAACGCTTAATATAATGCAACGCAGCTTTCCTTTTCCGGACGGAGCAAAGAGCTGTGTTATTGCTCTTGAGCTTGTTTATCGATGCGAAGTCGACCAGGTCTGTTGAGGATATGCCTTCGCCATCGAATTGCTCGTTTCTGTCAACGTGTGAACTTGCCAATTCAGCGGACTTGTAACAAATCGATTCCCCACTGATGGATTCTATGCATGTAACATCGAACAAGACTCCTAGTTTTTCATTTTCTTTTTGCGCGTCTGTTGCATACTCGCGGATTTTTCATCTGAAGGGAATTTCTCCACGGAAAGAATTCCCCGGCAAAAGAAAACTATAACTAAAGAGGACATAAAGGTGAACTCCAATCTTAGCACAAAGCGCGATTCAATCGATGTTTTGCCATCCCTTTCAGCTGTCTTTGACGGGAACGCGTGTGGGCTCGTTCTTTTTAACTTGTCGATTTTAGTTTTTTCGGCTCAGTGGCGTCTGATCGATGTACGGAAGCTAGGGAACCGCGGCAGTCGATAACTAAAAAAGAAAAGAAAAAGGAAGAAGAGGAAAGGTGCAACGACGCCCCGCGCTCGCCCCGCCAACCGTTGAGGACGTGTCCTCGTGGTATACAACGTGCAATCACGGAATGAATGCGCGTCTCGTGCGCGGCGAATGGTGCGCTACGGCGTCCACAGAAACAAAAACAACAAAATAACTTATACATAAGTCTAGTCATACCCAGTTCGAGGTAATAATTTATAGTTATGTCCCGTTCTGCGGGCTTTTATTTCTGACTTCACGGTTCAACGCAGACGATGAAATTGCTCTGTAAGCAGGAAACCAAAACAGAAACAATTTGACACCCTGAGTGACAGCCTTGATTTCGGTAAATATGCAAGGCACTATCAAAGGAGCGCACACGTGCACGCACGCAGACGTACATGAGTTTCATTTATTATGAAAGAATGGTAGCGCATATATTAATTTACCGCAATTTCTTTTTTCCAGTTTCCCACGAAGGGCGAAGCAAACTAACGGTGCAATTCGCAATCATTCTCACGCGCCACTCAACGCTTCTCATTAAGACTGTGTGGTCCAAGGACTAACTGGCCGAGAAGCTACCCTGCGGTACCGCGTGAAAACCAATTCCGTTTACACCCAGGCATGGTAACTTCAGACTGGACGATCCGTTTCTGAGCTTTGTGCTGCTGTGGTGGTTTGTGGGGTGAGATCGGTGATGTGGAACACTTTATAGCGTTATGCTTGAAATTTGACGCAGAAAGAAAGGCATTGCTTCGAGACCTCAAACAAGAGAGGTCTTGCATGCGCGAGTTTCGAAGATGTAGTGTTGCATTGAAGGGCCTGTTTTAATCGGGAAGAGAGTTCTACGTCAATTAATTGCCGTTCTTCGAGACACGAAACGTCTGGTGACACACCGTTATCAAGAACAAATGAGATGCTCAAGCGGAACAATTGCCGGCTAGGCATGGCAGACTAACCCCGCTTGCTGCACCAACAACAAAAATAACGACAATACCACCTTTTTCCGCCTACCTGCCCATGTTTCTAGATCTCAAAAAAACAAAAAAAACAAAGGTCGTCCCCACCGCCTCCTCCAAAGCATAGTCGCGCAGGACAACGCTCACTGAGGCAGCTTCGTGGATTTTCAGCACCTCCGCAGATACCGCCAAGCACGAAACTGGAGTGAAAAATTGTTTCAGTTGTGGCCATACATTATCGCAAAGCAGTGACGCGCTAGCTCGACCAAAATGATATTATCCACAGGAATTCTTTTATTGTTTTGTGCGGTATCCGTTAGAGTTAACATTCGCAGTTGTAGGTTAGCGATCTTCTTTCGAAAAGAAGAAGAAAACTTCATTTACTGTATAGTGTATAGTAGTCCGAATCGCTTTTGTCTTGCCTTTCACTTCTTATCACTGGCTTCATTCAAATTATTTAATCTCAGTGCTAGTTTACGGATGTGATGCAGAGCGTGGCGTGAACGGATCAGTGCGCATCCGCCAATCATACCAGATTGTCAGATGCCCTCAAGACGCAATATTGTCTGCTAGCATCGGCAAAGTGGCTGAGGGCTAATAACGACTTGCAGTCTGTCGAGTCGAAGTTGAAGTCCTCGAAGGAGTTCTGCAGAATTTTGTTCGTTTATAGACGTCTTCCGAAATAACTTTGGGATTCCACGACAGATATCAAGGCTCAAAGAAGTGAATCGGTAATCACTCTCGCTGTAGTAAGGTACTAATAAATCGCGAAATTATTAGCACGTTCAGCTGACAGTCACACCTGCTTGCAGGGTCTTCGTTTCGATACGGCGCATCATTGGAGTGTAACTAACTTTGTATTGTGATCGCGATTATATCGACACTCCAGGCACATTTTTGCCGTCGGCGTTGACATCGCCGTGATGTTCCGTATAACGTTCAAGGACGATAACACCGTCGCCGCGCGCCGTATGCTGTGTGTGCGACCAAAAGTGTGCGGGGGTGAACCGGCGATCGCCGCTCAATATGGCAACCTCGCAGAGGGTAGGAAGGGGTGGTGGTGTTGTACTTTGGTAGCAACTGCGCATGGCGCGGCCGCATGGGCCTGAAAGCGGCCTGCTTTGGGGCAGAGTCTAGGTGGGCCAATAACTGGTAGCTTTGCGTGTGCTGCGTTCTCCCCGCTCAGTTTGCGTTGACAGGTTAGACAACACGAAGGTCACTTCGCCCGCTGCTGCTGCCGCGCTTCCTCACACCAGCGTTTTGATCGCGAGTGTCCGTGTTCGCCGAACGATGTGTGCATGCTTGCCTTATCTAGTGAGCGAGTGTTCACATGTTTATACGGCCGATAAAGTTACCATCCTTAGCTATTATAGCTGTCTAGTAATTTGCTATCGCAATCGATGCTTCGCCTTTCGGGCGAAACTGCGCCTTTTTTTTTATTTTTCTGCACAATTCTTTCTCATATAGGCCCCCGGGGCTACATCACCCATTCTGCCCGAACGCAGCATCTACTATTTTGTTGTCGCAAGCGATGCTTCGTATTTCAGGCAAAACTGCGTCTTTTTTTTATTTTCTGCACAATTCTTTATTGTTAAAGCCCCTGTGACTATGTCACCCATTCTGAAGGATCGCATCACTTTAGCATGATGGATATTTTATGCTAATATGAAAACAAATAGAGGAGTATTTGCCTCCGAATAATGGTAATAATGGCATAATGCGTAATGATCCTTTTCACTTTGAGACACAATAATAGAATGAAAAACAGGAAGGAAAATAAATACAAAACATTTTACTAGTTAACACATCACAAACAGAAAAATAAGATGTAGCCACAAAATGCTAAAACTCTTCCGCGTAATTACACTGTAGAAAGCATACGGAGATACTGAAGGCAGGCAAATGTAGATGTTAATCAGACGCACAATTTACACGAACATAATAACGCACACAATATCGTGTAACGCATACTAACCTTGAAAGGTATCCTTGGATTTTCCCAGTTCAGAAATGCAATTATTTTTTTTTTGGCAAAAAGAGAGAGAGAGAGAGAGAGAGAAAATAATGCAGAGAAAGGCAGGGAGGTCAACCAGAGGTAGTTCCGGTTGGCTACCCTGCGGAGGGGGAAGGCTTAAGGGGGATCCGGCCACTCAGATCGCGTATCCTGCCATGTGTCTCGGCATCTTCGAACATGCGCGCTGAGGCACCGCGGCGACGCTACAGCGCGGCAGACAATGTTTCACAACCCTGTACCCAGCGTTTCTCGTTGCGACCAGGATGAGGCTTGGTTATTTTCTCACCACAACATTGGCCAAGCTTTAGGGCCACACGACGCGCCGCGCTTCTCGGCTATTTACCTGTATCGTTCATTTGCAGGCTGTAGCAGAGACACATATAAAGGTCCTATGTATATTAAAACGGGGACAGCGGGGCGAGTGGACGTGTTAACATGGGGTGCGATACTTTAAAGCTATTCAATTTTAATTTTAATCCCATCGCCTGATGTCCAATTTACATAACCACTGGTGCAAGCACACTCAACATTGTTTGAATTGTTTTTGAATAAAATGCTCGTCATCTTTATAGGGGTAACCTTTGTTTCCTTTTAAACCAAATAGGGGCGCTATAACGTAAAACTATTCCAAACTTTTCTATTCCAATTCTGCTATCAGCCCTCCACGATTGGTCAAAAACTTTTTTCAAACACCCCCACTTCACCTGTCTGTCACGCGACGTCACGGAAACCGCGATACGTCCCCATCTGATATGATGTGTACACACTGATTATGCATGATTTGACAGAAAAAAGAAATACAGTTATTTCTGATTCGACCCCTTTTCGCCATTAGCCCTCGGCTATTGGTAAAAAGTTTTCGGGCTGCACCCACTTCACCTGCCTGTCACGCGACGTGACAAAACCGCAAGAACTCACCGCGTCAAAGTGACGTTTACGCGATAAAGATGCATTAATACGCGTAACAAAACTTCATTTTCTTCTGAATAGCCGCAGGCTGCCCCGTTCCGAAAGGAATAAAAGATTGCTGCCGCCGGTCGCTCGGACGCTGGCTACTCGCACCTGCCGGAGAGCATGGGTATATTTGCGTATAATAAAACTTCTTGCGTGGCCGTGTAAAGTTTTCGAGCACTTTCGGCACGTTTACCCCCTCATTCTGCCAACTCTTCTTTGCTGAGGGTCCGTTTTAGTGTCATTCTCAAGCTTCCGTTTCATGCCGCCGCGATTGTCGACTAGCCACCGCAAGCAAAGTGAGGGAAAACGGACCAATCGCAGACGCCGGTACCAGTCCGGTTATCGATTTTCAGTGCAGTGGCTCGGCCCTATCGAATCCCTCTCCACTTGAGCGTGCTTCTCGCCTCTTGTGAGCCAATTAGATAAGACAAGCCGCTCAGTGTAGGCAATGTTATTCGTTTTTCAAGCAAACAAAAGTGACCTCCTATGAACGAGGAGAGCGTTTGATTGGTCTGTTCAGACAACATTGCGGGTGACCGCCCGGTGCTTGCGTTGGTGGTTACGCAAATTTGACGTCAGGAGATTGGAATAGAAACATATAGAAATAGTTTTACGTTATAGGGCCCAGCATTGCCTACTTACAGGTTTTTCTCATTTAATTGGGTGACAATGGGCAACTATGACGCAGAAGTGGAGAGGGGCTTGGTGGAGCCGAGCTTGCACAGTGAAAGTAGATAAATGGATGGAGAGGGTGGTGCTGGCGTCTGCGAATAGACCGCTTCCTCTTGCTTAGGTGTGGTGGCTGATCTAAAATCGCGGCTGCATGCAATGGAAGTTTAAAAATTGCGCTAAAATGAATGCTCAGCGAAGAGGAGCTCGCAGAGTGATGTCGTATACTTGCCGACAGAACTCGAAACGTTATACAGCTAGGCAAAAAAAGAAGGTATGCGCAAATGAACACATTTTCGCCAGAAGGTTCGAGCAGCAGGCAGCCGTGTTCTATTCCTTTAGGAACGGCGCTAGTCTCCGGCTTTACCCCTCTCCCCTCCCTCCCCCCGCCTCCTAAAACAAAATTCAGTTTTGTTTGAAATAATAATGCATCTTTAGTGCGTGCACGTTACTTTCACAGGCTGAATTTTCGCTGTTTTGTGATGTCGCGTGAGTGAGTGGCGAAGAAGGCGCGGCCCGATAATTTTTTACCAATGACGAAGCGATAATGGCAACAAAGGCGTAGAATCTGAAATAAATGTTTGTCGTTTGTTCAGCCTCACCGTGCCTAATTAGTGTGCACACGTACTATTGAGATTAAGGGTTTTCCCGATTTTTGTGACGCGGTATGAAGACAAAGAATTGGGCGTAGCCAAACAATTTTGCCAATTGTGGATGGTTAATAACGGAATATAGTAGAAACAAATTCGAATAGCTCGTTTTAGCGGCCATGACTGAAGACCACCAAAGGAAGAACACGACGGAAAGACTCAACAACACGTGTTCTGACTCTCAACTGAAGCTTGTTAAAAAAAAATGACCTCATATTACAGAAATGAAGTGGCGAGAATTAGATTAAGTTGTGACTTCATCTTCTGTGCTGTACACGCAACTTGCTCTCTATGACATAGCAGTGCATGTTCTGGAGTTCGAAATACGTACATGGACGGCAATGAACGACAATATTGTGGGCATCATTAAGGAGTGTGCAATAGAAGTCGGTGGTAACTCCGTTAGACAGGATACCAGTAAGCTATCGCAGGAGACGAAAGATCTGATCAAGAAACGCCAATGTATGAAAGCCTCTAACCCTACAGCTAGAATAGAACTGGCAGAACTTTCGAAGTTAATCAACAAGCGTAAGACAGCGGACATAAGGAAGTATAACATGGACAGAATTGAACAAGCACTCAGGAACGGAGGAAGCCTAAAAGCAGTGAAGAAGAAACTAGGAATTGGCAAGAATCAGATGTATGCGTTAAGAGACAAAGCCGGCAATATCATTACTAATATGGATGAGATAGTTCAAGTGGCTGAGGAGTTCTATAGAGATTTGTACAGTACGAGTGGCACCCACGATGATAATGGAAGAAAGAATAATCTAGAAGAATTCGATATCCCAGAAGTAACGCCGGAAGAAGTAAAGAAAGCCTTGGGAGCTATGCAAAGGGGGAAGGCAGCTGGGGAGGATCAGGTAACAGCAGATTTGCTGAAGGATGGTGGGCAGATTGTTCTAGAAAAACTGGCCACCCTGTATACACAATGCCTCAAGACCTCGACCGTACCGGAATCTTGGAAGAACGCTAACATAATCCTAATCCATAAGAAAGGCGACGCCAAAGACTTGAAAAATTATAGACCGATCAGCTTACTGTCCGTTGCCTACAAAGTATTTACTAAGGTAATTGCAAATAGAATCCGGAACACCTTAGACTTCCGTCAACCAAAGGACCAGGCAGGATTCCGTAAAGGCTACTCAACAATAGATCACATTCACACTATCAATCAGGTGATAGAGAAATGTGCGGAATATAACCAACCATTATATATAGCTTTCATTGATTACGAGAAAGCGTTTGATTCAGTCGAAACCTCGGCAGTCATGGAGGCATTGCGGAATCAGGGTGTAGACGAGCCGTATGTAAAAATACTGAAAGATATCTATAGCGGCTCCACAGCCACTGTACTCCTCGATAAAGAAAGCAACAAAATCCCAATAAAGAAAGGCGTCAGGCAGGGAGATACGATCTCTCCAATGCTATTCACAGCGTGTTTACAGGAGGTATTCAGAGACCTGGATTGGGAAGAATTGGGGATAAGAATAAATGGAGAATACCTTAGTAACTTGCGCTTCGCTGATGATATTGCCTTGCTTAGTAACTCAGGGGACCAACTGCAATGCATGCTCACTGATCTGGAGAGGCAGAGCAGAAGGGTGGGACTAAAAATGAATCTGCAGAAAACTAAAGTAATGTTTAACAGTCTCGGAAGGGAACAGCAGTTTACGATAGGTAGCGAGGCACTGGAAATGGTAAGAGAATATATCTACTTAGGACAGGTAGTGACTGCTGATCCAGATCATGAGAGTGAAATAATCAGAAGAATAAGAATGGGCTGGGGTGCGTTTGGCAGGCATTCGCAGATCATGAACAGCAGGTTGCCATTATCCCTCAAGAGAAAAGTGTATAACAGCTGTGTCTTACCAGTACTTACGTACGGAGCAGAAACCTGGAGGCTTACGAAAAGGGTTCTACTTAAATTGAGGACGACGCAACGAGCTATGGAAAGAAGAATGATAGGTGTAACGTTAAGGGATAAGAAAAGAGCAGATTGGGTGAGGGAACAAACGCGCGTTAATGACATCTTAGTTGAAATCAAGAAAAAGAAATGGGCATGGGCAGGACATGTAATGAGGAGGGAAGATAACCGATGGTCATTAAGGGTTACAGACTGGATTCCGAGGGAAGGGAAGCGTAGCAGGGGGCGACAGAAAGTTAGGTGGGCAGATGAGATTAGGAAGTTTGGAGGGTCAACATGGCCCCAATTAGCACATGACCGGGGTAGTTGGAGAAGTATGGGAGAGGCCTTTGCCCTGCAGTGGGCGTAATCAGGCTGATGATGATGATGATGATGACATGGACGGACCTTAGCACTCTCAGTCTCCCTATGTATATGATGCTGCTGCTGATGATAGTTTATTGGCATCCTTTCGAAACGGAGCGGCAACAATAGTAACCTAGCCAGCTTGAGCTAATAAAGCAATCTATAGATATTTATTAATATAATGTCTTGTCTGTCTCCAGTCTTTTATCTCTTCCTTAAAACCTCTATCTCTACCTTGCATGCCTCATCCTGTAGCGAATATTTGCTCCGGGATATTTTTATGTGAAAACGCTAACTGAGCGAGAAAACTGGCGACGTCTGTAGCAGCGGAACGGTACCTAAATTCCCACTCGCTGTGACGCCACGTCACGAGCACGCCATATCACGAGCGCGGCTGGACGGAGCAGAGCGGGCGGGAGGGAACACCTGCTGCCGCCTCAGCGCGCCAGGTATTGCGTGAAAGGAAAGGGCATCGCCGCGACGCCACGTCCCCTTTGATCTCGCTCTCGGAAGCCGGTGCGCGTTCCGTATCTCTATATCTCTCACCCTCTCTGTGCTTAGCTGCGGCTTGCGCCTGCCGGCTTTGGTGGCCGCTGCTGCTTCCTCAATCTCTCGTTGCGCAGGACGTCGGTGATATGCGGCGTTGACACCACCACAGGCTGCTGCTGCTGCTGCTGCTGCTTACTGGCTCAAGCAGCAGGTACCGCTATGGTACGTGCTGCTCAAAGGACCGCTCAGCGGACCAGAAAAATCGAAGGACCGCTCAACGGCGTTTAATTGGATATTAATATGCTTCTCGCATTCACAAATATTAAGTGCTTAGGTGTCCTCGGATTGTTTTTTGTCCTTAGGCAACCAACTCGGACCTCAGATAGCAATGCACTTGTGTTATCATTGTTGTGTCATCATACAGATTTTACTTTTTAATTTCTTTCTTGCCGTTCTTGTAAATCTCCATGGTGTTTTTTTTATGCTGTTGTTTCCATCCTTAACATCAAATTTCTGCCTCTGTTTCTGTCACTTTCTTTTTGATGACTCATGGCTGTCTATTTACACTTTCAATTACCCTGTACTTGGTTGCCAACTTTCTTTACCTTTTCCTCCATTGAGTGTCCGCGCTTTTGAGGTACAGCTATTTGTGAGCTTCAGCCACTCATTTATTTTCATCCATATTCCAGAACAAAGCTTAATTTGCTCTGCATTTCTGTGACTTAGCGGAAGTTGCAAAGGTCCTTCAAAATTCGCCCGTTCTGAAGCACGCCCGTATGAAAAGGCGATCGCTAATTGATTATTCTTGAATAAGCATTGTGAGAAAGGTGCATGCAGGGTTCTTTTTCCATTTTGGGGCGAGGTGTCTAAGTCATTAGAATAGTGTGAAAATGAGACGGTGGTTAGTTCTGAACGTCAACGCAGCCCTTTATAATAGTGCCCTTACGAGAGCAGTAGTAAATAAAAGACACGCTAAGCCCGCATGCCATAGTTACCCGCAATGAGGCTGTTGCCAAACGCAATAGTCACAGTCCCCCAACACGGAGGCATGGGTAAACTGTTCTGTTAGAGACTGCTAATTGTGAAGAAAGAAAAAAACTTCGCACTCTATACACAGAGACTGGCAACGCGTTGAAGGACGGGTGGCTTTATTATGTTTATGTTCTTTGTAAGTATTGAATACAATGGCATTTGGCGCCCTAATGAAATCCCACTAGAGTGCAAATTATCCATCATCATACTTGTGCTTAAACCAGGGCCTTCTTAAGCCTTATTCTCCTATCTGCCTCTGATCTTATGTTGGAAAGTTACAAGAACGCATGATAAATCAGCGTCTTGCTGATTTGCCTCTCAGGAATTACTTCTTTCCCGAAGTTATGAGTGTGTTTCTCCCAAAACCACTCTGCAGCAGACTCTATTGGAGACCTGGAATCGTCGCTAGAATCTGCACTATACAATCATCTATCTGCGTACCTACTATTCCTGGACATCGAGCAAGCCTTTGTCTTTCTCCCACACTTGACCATTATCGAAGCCCTCAAGTATGCTGCTGTTGAAGGCCGCACGCTTGATTACGTCTCAGACTACTTATCGCAGAGAACAATGAAAGTACGCGTTCATAATGTTACAAACAAACCTTGTTCTGTGAAGTACCTCAGGGCAGGGTACTATCGCCACTTTTCTTCAACCGTGCGTTTGAACGCCTACCTCGCTGTCTACCTGAGAGGGTGAACTATTTTATAGTGGTTGAAATCTACTCGGACTAAATCGCCTTATGAAACACTGGCCCTTCAAGCGACGGACGACAACTGCTGCAGCGTTACAAGCTGCACTGTATGTGAAGGCAGAATATTTAGATGAAATCGGCCTTCATATTTCTCCGTCTAAGTGAGCATCTATTGCCTATCAGCCTCGACAGAGAGCAAGACCGTCCCTGAAACGTTTTAGACGGAAGGATTCTCGTATACCATGGGTAAAAGTACATATAATCACACACATCATCTTGTGACCTACTGTTCAAGTTATCCGTACATACTCCCGGTCTCTCCGAAAATATATGATAGAACTGACAGCTCTAGACCATGGCTGTGAGCAGTCAGCGGTTCTACGCGTTCATCAAGCAACAGTGCTGCCAAGAGTACTTTATGCTTTGCCTTTAGTTAATAATCCACCTCGACTAATGGCACAACTAGAAAAAGATAATCGAATGGCTCTTCGAGCAGTACTGGGCTTTCCATGGCCCGCACAATCAAACACTTTAGTTGCCGAAACCAGACAACTACCACTGAACTTACATGCTGATCAAAGGGCATTACACCACCTAGATTGTGTCGGGCGCACGACAGCAGAAAGCTTTTTGAGCGACTGCGCAGCAGACTGGAGTCGCGAATGGGGAAAAGTTAGTCTGCCTTAGTTGAGATTGTAAATGTCGGAGAAGGCGCGTCTCTTGAGAGAGAATGCAACCGTCCTATACTGTTTGTACGCCTAAGTGTTTCAGTGGTTCGAAAGGAAACAGCAGTACGTACGCCTTGTATGTCTACGCCAAATGGCAGCGTACATTTTAGAAGACACATATAAAAGCTTTACTCCGGTTTACGCTGAAGCCTTTGTTCACCAAGGCATTCACCAAGTGCTACGTTGTATTGCGCAGAATAGCAGCGGATAGTTTTATTCGAATAGATTATGCGACGTCTTCAACATCTGCAGAATTATTAAGTAATAATATGGCTCTGAAGTGCATTATATAAAACCAAAATTATTAAAGGCTGTCAATCCAGGCGTCCTCCGAGGAGCTCTCAGCCGGCCGTCGAGCGCCAACACTGACTCACGTCTTCTACACGAAGTATTGAGGATGGTCCATCAAATCACATCAGCAGGAAGAACAGTAATATTTCGTTGTGTACTATCACATATTGATACGTCAGGAAATGAGGTTGTCGGTGCTTTGGCGGCGTCAGTACAAAAGGCGATAATACAATACTTGAAGTGCACCGGCTTAAGAGACCGCTTATAGTGTCCCTGTGCATCCTCCCACACGCACTCAGACTCTCTCCCTTTTTTCCTCTATTTATTCTCCTTTCCCCCACGCCCAGTGTAGGGTAGCAATCCGGGTGCTCGTCTAGTTGACCTCCCTGCCTTTCCTGTCCTTGCTCTCTCTCTGTCTCTCTCTCTCTCTCTCTCAGCACACAGCTTTCATTACACAGATGAAAATTTATCCAAATTCGACGGCACTAGACTGATTACATGCCACCACATTACAGCGCTTGCACGAAAGTGTAGTCAAGGGTTGGTACCCTACACCAATCACTGGCCGTGTTGTCACTCGCCGCAATACATCTCTACTGCTCAAACTACGAATCGGGTGTGTAAATGTAGCACATCCCCTTCACTGACAAGGATATGCGCTGAGCCCTTTATGCCTCGTTTGTAAACACTCAAGCGAAACGCTTGGCACTTCGTGTTATAATGTCCAACTTTCTGTACTTGTTGCTGCGTGTGACTGTGTGATGTGCTTTCTTACTTCCTCTTTCAAGTCCATATGATTATATTGTACGATTAATAATAATAATAATAATAATAATAATAATAATAATAATAATAATAATAATAATAATAATTACTGCTCAGTTTCTTGTCACTGATTTTCATTACCAGGTACTCGTAATAGTGCAAACAATTGCTGTTCATGCACCTTTTTTATTTATCGTAATAAATACCTTTAAAAAAAGCATTCGTAGAACGTATCAGAAGTCCGCTGCACGGAGTCCCGAGGATTTTCACTGATGAAATAACTTACAAGGTCTATGCAAGTGTATACATTTGAAGCAGAGGGGTCATGGTGGATTATTGAGTTCAAATTTTTCGATATCAGGATTAAAAGAGCATTAGTGCAGTTCGTTACCAACATATTGGTAACAGCCACTCAGCACACAACATTTGTCAAACCAGAGCCCGTTGGTGCAAGTTGTCAGGAAAGTTAACTCGGTTTAATTGCTATTATGTGACTTAACTTGAGCGTATACTAACAATACCAGCCTCTGAACGCACCGCTGCGTGCGTGGAAGATTACATTAGAGCGCAGCGTAATGGAAATGGGACCAAGGAAAGGCACTAAAAATTAATTAATTGGGGGGGGGGGTTTACATGCAAAAATCACAATCTGATTATGAGGCACGTCATAGTGGGGGACTCCGGAAATTTGGACAACCTGGGGCTCTAACGTGCACCTAAATATATGTAGACGGTTGTTTTCGCGTTTCGCCCCCATCTAAATGCGGCCGCCATGGCCGGGATTCGATCTCACGACCTCGTGCCGAACACCATAGCCACTAATCAACCACGGTGGGTAAAGCCACTAACGCTGACATGTGACGAAAAGTAATTACGTGCTAATCACACGCGTAATGTCACTCATGCTGAGGCCGCAAGCCCGAGTAAACAAAGCTCGCTGTGTCGCGCTTCCAGCTCCTGATTTCTAGTCCGATGTGCTTCAGCACCAATAACAGCGTCTTATGCTGCCGTTGTACATGCGAATATAGCGCATCGTTCGTGGTAGTTGATATTTTGGTCGTTTCTGTATTACCGATATGTTAGTGAACACCAATAATTCGCTTCAGGAAATGGTGCAGTGACATATTTGTTTCTGCCCCACCAGTTCTTTCTTCATCTTTTCCTTCCGAGACCATCTTTCCCACCATTCCGGAAAATACTAAAACCAATACTATGGCATAAAAACTGAAAAAAGAAAAATTGGTGGCCTAAATCTAGCGACGACAGATTTTTTTGGCAAGTACTAAACGTCAATTCATTCAACTCGAGGGAGGCTTTCAAAGACCTCCGACACAGCAAACGCCGAAAGCTATGAAGCGGCAGCAGAACACCGCTCAAGTTGCTGGTTCAAAATGTTTCGAGTACATCGTCAATATTTTTCCCGGCCACCCGATAAACGCAGCATTACGGTCAGGGAGTCTAAAAGCAGCTCTACCTTTCTGGCCGTTCAGCGTGCCGAGATTGTGGCTGAAGTCGACTCTTTTTTCGAGCTCATCCTTGAGAGCTGCGCCCTGATGTAATTATTTTGATAGACGGCTGGCTCGGGCAACAACATTCTTCTCTCGCTTCCTACCCCCTTCCGCCACATACGTAAAAAATTCATAAACTGAGCGTCTACGCTGCCTCGCCGCATGTGTATTCCACGCTGCTCTCGTGGAGTTGGAAGTCAGGCAGTTGCCAAACAGGCCTACAGATTTTCGACTTATTTCTTCGGTTGGGCTGCCTCTCTGAGGGCGAATTTTGCTTTTTTCCATTCTGGGTTGGCGTCATCCGAGGACCGAGTGAGAAGAGCGGGCGAGGAACCGCAAAGGGTAAGTGTTCAGTGCCGTTGGGATAGGAAGCGTAGGGCCTCGAAAATCGCTCCTCTGCCGACGCTTACGTCGCTCGGTTGCTCGGCTCGCCATTCGTAGTCACGTTATCGCAAAAAAAAAAGAAACACTTCTCCTTTTAGCTTTGCCTCTTTGCCACTTCTACGCCGTCTTCATCTTTCTTTATGCTGTGTCCATAACAGGGAAGGGTAGGAAGGAAGAAAAAAAGAAACTTTATTCTCCCTTGAAGAGCAGAGAACGCGCTAAGCAGGCCCGTCGCAACAGTTGCACTGGGAGAAAACCGTGCACTGGAAGCAACATAAAAGCGCTTCTGAAGTAGACGTCGAGCGAGGGAAAACGCAGACCGCTAAACCGAGCTCAACTTTCGCCTTTGTATGTGCGTGCGTGTCATGTAAGTGCGTCTGATGTACACTTTGCGGGCACGAGAGGGCGCTCCATTTGGGGTAGAGCGCGGAGAAGATATTGGGCCTGGCACGAGGCAGTCGAGCCTACATCCCGGGTGCTGCCGAATCGGGCGGCTTTTATTTCCCAAGCCGCTGCTTGCTCTCATTTTGCTCGGCTGGGAAGAACCGTGACTCGGCCTGAAGGCCGCTGATCTGGGCCCCGAAGCCTGAGCGCATGTACGAGCTACGAGACGATGGGATTCGCTCATGATCCCCGGCTCCTTTGAGCGGCCGTAGTCTTGTTTCCACTGGGAAACCGAGGCTGCCTTCACGTCGCCGCACTCCAGCCTGTTGACGACAAAACGCAACAAATGCATGGCGCCCCGGAAGGCGGCGCACTTACCGTAGGCGTGTAGACGGGGTAATGTCCGAAGACGGTGTATATTCAACCGTACTATGCGCGCAGCCCCTCAACAAAGATGCTCACCTGGCGCATTCGGTTCGCGTGGTGCCGCGCCGGCGCGTACGCTTGTTTATGCAAGGGGAACACCGCATTACGTTAATGAACTAAAAGAGTACCACATGTGTTTTTACTACGCTTATTGAAGCATAAAAAGCAAAAAAAGCACGTGGACTTAATACATAAAGACCACCACAAAATGCTGGCACAGGTAACGCCCATGTTTTCTCTCGTCTCAGTCAAGCCGCAGACTTAACACTTAATTGAAGTTGTATAGTTTTTCGATCCAAGAAACAAACGTCGCAAAGAAGCTGATATGTGCACGAACATGGGATACAGAGGTTGCAACAAAGTATGTCAGCCCAACTTTTTTCATACATCCCGGTTATTTAAAGAAGTCCCAACGTCGATTGTACTTCGCGCACGCAGTTGTGGTGTTGTTACGGAAGTCACGCGGAAGTCACGCTGGCGCTCCTTCGGAGCGTTCGTGCTCGATAGAAGCTTACTTGTCTTAAGATTGCGCAGAATTATAACATCATGTTGGGATCCTGTCGTTAGCTGGTCTATTATATTCTGAGTCAGCGTTCTTTAAGGGGCCAGTCGGAAGAAGTTTGCTCGTCGTCAATTAGTATACGGTTTCTCTATGAGCGGCAAAACAGTGCTATAACAGTAATTCCTTTTTTTATTTAAAGCGTTATTCAGCATTATCGTTTACTGAGGCGAATAGAAGTTGGCTGCAGGTGAAAAACTGAGGCTGGAACTCATTGTGCAGCAAAAACCGGAAGCAGGCACGCTGCTGTCATAGGCAGCAGCTTATGCGATTTTTTGTGCGTTGAGCTCGCCATAAGTTTGTAGCGCAGAACGAGAAAAAGTGTAAACGAATAGTCACCCTCAGTGGGTGGCAAGTGCTGCAGATTTGTTCCTATTTAGTCAATCTATTTATTGAAATATGATTTATGCGACAGTGCTTTGAAACCAAGAAGTTAGTAGTGCCCTGTGTCAAAAGACGACATACTTTAAACAAACTTAGTAACGATGTTTATATCTAAGCACGTCAAAAACTTTGCGATTCAGAGCTGCAAGCGTGCCTATCCGTGTTACGAGAAAAGTCCACTCCCTGAAAGATCCGGCTTACGACGCTGAACCATCCTTTAACTCAGCGATTCGCATTTCCTTGTGAGTGACGGTTTGCTCAATATATATATATATATATATATATATATATATATATATATATATATATATATATATATATATATACACACACACACACCCTAGATTCGGAAGAACACGGATGCAAGGACAGCTCTACTTGGGACTCGCTCATTGGTCCATTTTCGTTCAGCTATATGTCTCGACTTTTCTTAACATTACGTTCTAGTCGAAAAATAAAATACTTGCGCAGTGGACAGCAACTAGAGATAAACAGCCTTTTCTGGAACCAGGCGAGCAAATAATCTGTTTATGAATCCCATATTTTATATTTACCCAGCGCAGCGTGCGTTGGGTGATAAGCACACTTCAGTGCACTTACATTTCTCCTCCTTTGAGTGTACCGCCGGAATTTCTGATCCATAGCCACTGACGGGAGAGGCTGCCAGTCCTTAAGGGATGACGCTACCCTCAAAGGAAAAGTGGCTTCGTCATGTCCGTGAAAAGAAAGAGGACAAAAATAAAGGCCAATGCATACATCCCGAGTGCATAAAGCTCGCTTTCTTTTTTTTTAAATATTTTTTTAAACGTAAAGAGTCATGTGTTTACACTTCTGAACTTTTAGTTTATCTTCGTTCTCTTTTGAGACGTCAGTAATTACAGATATTGCTTGTGTAGATCCCCTCTCACATGCATGCATGCACGCTCGCTCGCTCGCTCACTCACTCACTCACTCACTCACTCACTCACTCACTCACTCACTCACTCACTCACTCACTCACTCACTCACTCACTCACTCACTCACTCACTCACTCACTCACTCACTCTATGCCCAGTACATTAGAAATTGAAGTGTGTATCGCATACTCTAGGTGGTGGTGGTGGTGGTGGTGGTGATGTTGAAGCAGGCGGGGTTAGCCTGGCATACATAGCCGGCAATTGTTCCGCCCGATCCTCCTTCGAGTTGAGATCAGGGGTGTGTCACCAGGTGTCGATGAGCCCCGTGTCTCGCAGGAAGGCTATCAGCAGTCGTTGCGCTCTCTTCCTTAATGCCGCGGGCCCTCCGGGGAAAACAACGTCTTCAAAGGTCCTGTGCGTGAGACCGCTCTTTTGTAGGTTGTCGACCATCGCTTTTCTTTCTGTGTCAAACTGTGGGCATAGCCAAATGAAATGTTCGATGTCGTCAATGTCACCACAGAAAACACAGAGTGGGGAAGCGTGAAGCCCAGTCTTGAATAACCAAGCTGGGGTGTACGCGGAGTCGGTCCTGATTCGGTATAAAAGCGTCGCTTGTTCGCGTGTAAATCCATGAGTCACACAGCATTCGTGTGGATTCTTGTGCAACTCTCTAAAGTGAAGGCGGATTGCACCCTTAGGGTTTCGAAAAACTTTTGGAGCTTTCACTTTTGGGACACATGTCAGCGCTAGGCGTGCAAGGGCGTCAGCTTCCTCGTTTCCATCAATTCCTACGTGTGATGGAATCCACTGAAAACTTATGTTAAATCCTTTGCTCGTTAGGTCTTCGAGCAGTGCCAGAGACTGCGTTGTAAATTTCTTTAGAGGTAGGCCCCGATGTAATCTCTGTAATGCTGACTTGGAATCCGTCAGCACCACGACATCTCGTGCAGAAAAGGCCCGTAGGTTCCTCAAAGCCGCGGTGATTGCGGCGCTTTCTACTGTTGTAAAGGAAACTACGCGATCCAGTCGGCCAGACCATGACACATCAAGGGATGGTATGCAGAATGCCGCTGCACAGCTATCTGTTTGTGCGCACACCGAACCGTCTGTGTACACTTGTAGATGGCTTTGAAACACAGTACTCAAGTGGTCCAGCACAATGAACTTGGCTTCGGCAGTTGAAATGGTGCGTTTCGTCGGTAGGTGGGGTACATTGAGGCTGCAGGTAACGTCCGGAAAAGACCATGGCGGGTCAAGGCGACTTCGTTTAGGCCATTCCAATCCTAAAAATAGGAAGGTGTTCAGCGCCGCATGGAAATGTGAGCGAGTTCTTGCTCTTAGCCGCCGGAGAAGCGCCGTGCCTGCGCGTGACTCGCCCAGCCTTAATAGCTGCGTCAGCAAGGCCTGAGATGCCAAGAGGCGGAGTGGAAGAGACTCTGCCTCATTAGTGACTTTCTTGTTTGAAGCCGCCGTTGGAACTCCCATCGCCAAGCGAAGTCCCTTTCTGTGCACTGCCTCCAAGCGCTCGAATTGACTCGATGACGGTGATATCAGAGGGAGCTGATAGAGAATGCGGCTTGTTATCAGTGCAGCGTTCAGTTTAAGGATGGATATAGGATTGTTTCCCCAACGTACACCTGCCAATCGACGAAGTGCGTTGATTCTTTGCACTGATGCATCCACAACACTTTCGACCGCAGTAGCTTGTTGTCGATGTTGACGCCCAGGAATCGAACATGAGTTGCTCGAAGAATTGAATGCCCTCTGATATTCAGCGTCATACGTGTTGACTTGCGTCTCACTCCCGGGAAAAGCACGAAGGCTGATTTTTCTGCTGATAAAGATAGGCCAAGCGTCGATAAGTGGCGATCGATAGTGGAGATTGCGGCCTGGGCTATCCGGGCCAAACGTTTGTGTTGGTACCTACAACCTTACCATTAGAGGCATTTAGATATACTGTATGTCACAGTTACTGCTTTGTCTGCCATTTTGTTGCAGCTGCAGTTTGAGGAGGAGAAAAGAATGGGAGAAGGCAGAAGTGTTAACCATCAATGCGTATGGTTGGCTACCCTATGTTGAGGGAAGGGAAAGGGAAATAGAAAGATGAGAGAGACCGGGAGGAAGAAATAAACGCTGCAGTCTGTCTATGCGGATAAGGAGCATCGATGAAGGCCCTAAAGACGTTTTTCTGTTAAAGCTTACGTTTATTTAGCTGTGCTAGTTCTTTCTTTAAGTCAGAACAACTAAATCACTGTGTTCTTATGTTTATAGTGTCCAGACAAGAGGCCTCTAGATATGGAGCAATTTTGTGCAGTTATATATATTAACAGAGTTAATTTAATTATTATTTCAATTAATGTAATTAGATGGCTAGCATCCCAGCAGTCGAAAACTCGTGCTTTATGTAACCAGCTCGGATGATGACATGTTAAAGAAAGCGCATTGCGCTTTGCTTTTGAGAGGGAACGACATATACTGGCGATCTGACCAAGAGGAAACCACGTTACCTCCGATAAGTGGGCTTACACAAGTATACTGCTAAGCGCCGTTATGTGATTTAGGATAGTGTTGTCATCATTGTATAACCTGAAGGGGCTCGTCATTCACTGGAATTCATTTGGACAAGTGTTTCAGGGTTATTATTCATCGCACAGGTAATCTGCCTGCACAACTAAGAAATCTACCTTTACATTGTTGCACATAGCGGTTAAGTATACCTAAAACTCCGGGCACCAATCTTGCGAGGTCCACGAGCAGTGTAGGCCATTTAATTATATCACCGCACGTGCGTGAAGCTGCATAACATGCTCCGACTCTTCTATTATTGTTATGGTACTGCCGTGTTGCGATGGAACACTTGGCTCGCAAATGAAATGATGAGTTCGGAACCCACCCGGATGCAAAGGGTTTTTTTCCTGCTCAGCTCCCACCGACGGACTGAACAAAGGAAACCACTACATTAAGTGCCGTTTGGGATCGGCAGAATGCTTATCGCCATGAAAAAGCAGTTCTCCCTCTAGGAGCTACGCGAACCATTACATAGTTTGAGATTAGGGGACGCAAACGGCTTGCGTGACATGGGCCGCTTGGGTCCCAGCAGCAAGGCTTAAGCAAAGAAAAACAGAGAACAAAATATAAATACAAAGCTGGGAGGTTAAGTCTGCGTACGGTGTTTTACTCTCCTCTGGGCTGAAAGGAAAAGGGAAAGAAAATATTAAAACAAGGCGAGAAAGTCAACAGGTGATGTGCACTGAAGTCACACACATAAACGTAAATTCTCAGCGCTGTGTCGACGACGGTTGCTCTATCCTGTTGCCTTAAGGAATTATAGCAAATTTTTTATTACGTTCTGCAGTAGTCATGTGATAGATCATGGTCCCAAGATATTGTTCAATGAGAAAAGCCTTCTGTCTAGCTGGTATAGTGAGTGCCGATGGGAAGTCTCTGATCTCGTAAGGACGGAAAGGCGCACAGGTGTTCCGCATTTTCTTACCCACCGCAGTCAATTGGTGCTATCGATCATTAGACAGTTTTAGTTACACGTACGTAGAGGCTTTGCGTACGTAGAGCTTCTACGTGTCAGCAGTGCGCATGCGTAGAACGTAGCGGGCGCGCGCGCGTCTCACGGACGTACGTGAGATTCAATTCTTTGCGTGCGTTTCTTGCGCACGTAGACAGCTTCGCGCGGGAGTTCCACAAGATCACGAACAAGCGATAGCGGGCCGCGCGCGCGCTGACGGCTCGCATCGAAACACGGCGACAGGATTGAATTGGCTACCGCCGTGTTCACATACCCCGATAGATGGAGCTACGGGGTCCCCCTTGGCGTGCGTCGCGTACGTGTAAGTTAAGTTATGGGGTTTTACGTGCCAAAACCACTTTCTGATTATGAGGCACGCCGTAGTGGAGGGCTCCGGAAATTTCGACCACCTGGGGTTCTTTAACGTGCACCTAAATCTAAGTACACGGGTGTTTTCGCATTTCGCCCCCATCGAAATGCGGCCGCCGTGGCCGGGATTCGATCCCGCGACCTCGTGCTCAGCAGCCTAACACCATAGTCACTGAGCAGCCACGGCGGGTCGCGTA
Source organism: Dermacentor andersoni (assembly GCF_023375885.2). Classification (NCBI taxonomy): domain Eukaryota; kingdom Metazoa; phylum Arthropoda; class Arachnida; order Ixodida; family Ixodidae; genus Dermacentor; species Dermacentor andersoni. Next base: position 135,396,417 of record NC_092814.1, read on the forward strand.
CGTGTAGCTAAAAGCGTTTCAGATGGCATGCACGTAAGGTACGTAGACTTTTCACGTTTGCGTACGTGAAGCCTCTACGTACGTGCAACTAAAACTGTCTATTAAGGCGAAATCATTATACGTTTCATCGTTCAGTCGACCTTCACAGTCCTCAGCGAAAACGCGGCGACGACACGAAACTAAAATAATAATAATAATAATAATAATAATAATAATAATAATAATAATAATAATAATAATAATAACTATTATTATTATTATTATTATTATTATTATTATTTTCAGAGTATTTTCAGATGGGGGGGAACTGTTCTCGGCATTCGATCAGAATGTTTTCACATGTGCGCTATTTTTAGATGTAGTGAAAGCGTTTGAACCCTGAATCATCAAATCTTGTTAAGTAAACTGCATTTTTCGGGATTTCGTGGGCCTTTTTACAAAGTTCTCGAAAATTACTTGAGCAACAGGTTTCAGGTGGTCTCTACAGATGATAAGGGCGTATTTAGTTCTAAGCTGTCGGTAAAAGCTTGAGTTCCTCAGGGGTCCATTTTGTCGCCATTGTTGTTTAATATCTTCGTTAACGACTTCCCTTTGACAATTTCGAAATGTTCAGTATTACAGTATGCTGACCGCACTGTATTATTAGCGAAACACCTTTCTTATAAAACGTCCACTGAAATGTTGCAAAATGATATTTACAAGGCAATGCTTTGGTTCTCTAATAATGGAATTGTTGTAAATGCCCAAAAAAACAAAAATTGTTTGTTTTCGCTCCCCACTTAAGACTACTGTTATTAACATGCCTCTCTACTTGCATGAGTCAGACTGTGTTCATTGTAAATGTGCGTCTATTCCATACGTGGATTGTGTGAAATATCTCGGAATCTATTTCGATAGTAATTTATCTTGGCAGCATCACTTATCACTTATTTGTTCTAAAATGAGGTCAGTAGCGTGGCTGTTGTTTAATATCAAAAGTATTGCGCCCTTGTCTGTAAAAAAGATTATAGCACATGCACTAGGTTACAGTGTGTTGAGGTACGGCATTACAGTCTTTGGCTTTTGTTCTGATCGTTGGAGATGCAGGGTAGACCGGATTATAAAAAACATTCCTTAAAATGTTGCATACAATTCCCCAATAGCAACATCTGCAAATATCTTCCGTGAACTTGGTCTACCGAACTTCCATTCATTACTTATAGAAACAGTTGTCGTTAAACATTTCTGGAATTCCGCTTTCAAACAAAAAAGTGCCGCCACAAGGGAGCTTAGAAAACATGTCCGTTATGTAGTTCCGCGTTCAGCCACAAGGTATGGCGCGGCCAGACGCTGTGCTTATGTGCCTGACATATTTAACAAATTGCCAGAAGAAATTTTTAACGCGACATCAAAAAGCACGCTCAAACACTTCTTAAAGCAGCTACAGTAAAATTACCCTTCTACATTTTTTTTTTGCATTGCAACATTTACCTCTTCAACTTTTGTTATACGTAGATAACCAAGTGTTATCTTGTTCTTTTCAGTTTTTTGCCATTCGTTTTTTCTTTTTTTTTCTTCGTCTCATCAATTTATGTATATTTTTTTGCCTTGTCTATCGTATTCATTGGCACGGTCCTACAAGCCAACTAAGGCTTAGACCGGCCTGCTTGTGTTGTTTTGTATATTGTGTGGCAATAAAAATTATTATTATTATTATTATTATTATTATTATTATTATTATTATTATTATTATTATTATTATTATTATTATTATTATTATCAATGGCTCATACCCCCGTTAGCAAGTGCGATGGATGATAAAAATGGATTATAAAGCGCATTAGGAAGGACAATACAGTGAATTAACTGGATGACTAAGCGAATTAAGATCAATCATTAAGCGACTTAAGTAGATGACTCAGCCGAGTTAAAGGTAATAGAATTAAGAGGATGACTAAGGGAAGTAGACTAAGTGAATTAAGTGGGTTGTGTACGTCATGTGTCCCTCTTTAATGCATCGGCACTTGAGCTTTCGCCTTCAAGTCGTCTTTAGTGATGTTGCGACTGGGGGTTGGAAGACGTGGGATCCTCTTTCCTCGTGGAGGGGTAAATGAACGTGATGCTGGGCCCGATATTCAGGACGTTAGACAAACACTTTTATACTTACATATGTGCAAGAAAATGCAAAGTAATACAGAAAAGTTGATGAAGTTGTAGTCGCCGATCACTCCCGCTGTCCGTTGCTCCTTTTATGCCTTGCGTGATCATTGTTCAGTTACTTCTCCCAATCCGGTGTTAGGAGACCGATGACATCAGGTCCCACCAATCCGGACGTCGGTTTTCCTTTCCCTAAAAAGGTAACCTGGTAGGAAACGGATGTACATCACTGGGCACAAACAGGGAAAGGAGGGGAACATACGCTGACTCCGACCGTATTCTGACAGGTGATGGCCGTATCATTGCATTGACCGCGTCTCCGGCTTGGACATGCCAATTTGTGCGGCTGACAGGTGATGGCCGTATCATGCTAATTGCTCAAACCTCTCCTGAACGTGGTACTCCTGCGCTGGTCATAAATCATCCGTGTCGAGAAGCATTTTGACGAGGCCGTCGGCCCGTTTCCCACAATCGTTCGAGCCGTGACCACAGGTTGTCGCAGGGCGAACGGCCGATCACAACAGCCCGTCTACCGCCAGGAACAGGGCTCGAAAGGGGACAGCTCATTGGTGCCCCTTGAAGAGCACGCGCCGCTCGCGCTCGAAGTCCCAGCCTCGCCGGGAGGATCAAACGGCCGATCACAATAGTATAGAAAACAGGGGGAAGGCGGGAGATGGAAATTCAAGATCATGAGCAAGACGAGAACAAGGTGAAAGCAGGAGTAGAAGCCACTGATATAGACATTTAAATGTTAAACATTATTCCAGTGTAACCTAATTGTTCTAATTTAATGAATTTGGGCAGCTTATAAGCAAACAGCCGCATGTATAAGAAGAAGCGAAGAAAAACTAATCGACAGCCTGATGCCCGCGAATGCAAAAGAGACTATCCCAGATCAGCCGATCAAAAAGAAATTAGGATACCTGTTAGTCGCTCAAAATTTTTGTAGGATAATCTAAGGAAGAAACATTAACGACAGAAAAAGAACTTCAAAGAGCCTTTTCTTATTGCGAATGTAGATGTCGCATGGTATCACCAGGCAAGCCCAAGCATGCTTCCGTAAGGTTTATGGCGGAAAGCTGCATATTGGGGCCCTATAACGTAAAACTATTCCAATCTGTTTTTATTCCAATCTCTTTGACGTCATGTTTACGTAACCGCCGACGTCAGCATTCGGCGGTGACCCGCAGCGTTGTTTGAACCGCCCAATCAAACGCTTTTTTCGTTTACAGGTGACTTTTGTTTGCTTTAAAAGCGAATAGCATTGCCTACCTTCACAGGTTTTTCTTATCTACCTGACTAACACAGGGATTTGGTGGGACCGAGCTAGCACAGTGAAAGTGAAGAGTGCGGATGAAGAGGGCAGTGCCAGCGTCTGGGGTTGGCCCGATTTCCTTTGCTGAATAGCTTGCGGTGGCTGATCGAAAATCACAGCCGCGTGAAACAGAAGGTTAAAAATTCCGCTAAAACGGATCCTAAGCGAAAAAGAGTAGGCAAATCGATGTCGTGTAAGAGCCAAAAGAGCTCGACAATGTTATACTGCTAAGAAAACATTTCTATTATACGCAAGTAAATCCGTTCTTCCGGGCAGCTCCGAGTAGCCAGTGCCAGAAAATTTGGTGGGCATACGTCTTGTATTCCTTTCGGAACGGGGAAATCTCCGGCTATTCTTAAAAAAACAAAAAAAAAAAACTTTAGGTGTAATTGGCATACTAATGCATCTTTCATGCATACACGTCACTGTGACGTGTTGAGTTTTAACTGCTTTGGCGTTATGGTTAGATTCCATAAATGAACCTCACGTGGTGAATTTTCGCGTTTTTGTGACGTCGCGAGACAGAAAGGCGAAGTGACTGCAGTCCGAAAACTGTTGACCAATTGCGTAGGGCTAATGTAGAAAAAGGAGTGCACTCACTCAGAAATAATTAGTTTTTGTTTGTTCGGTCTAATCAAGGATAATCAGCGTGACGTCGCGTGGCAGACAGGCGAAGCGCGGGAGCAGCCCAAAAATTGTTGTAGCAGTCGTGGAATGCTGATTGCATGAAATGGAATAGAAACCATCTGGAATAGCATTACGCGATAGCTTCCTTGCAAAGGCTAACTTGCGCTCCTTGCACAATAACAAACATTTCTTGCATGAAAGCCTGCGTTTGTACACGACAATCTATTCGGTGTGTAATATTCTTCAAAAATATCACCAGCCATTTGACTCCGCTTAGCAGTTACATTAATTGAAAATTTAGAATTAGGAAACACGAACACAAGGTGAACGAAAAGGACAACCTTAATCAAAGATCTTTACCAATTCGCTAAGAGAGTGTAAAGGTTTATTTTCAAATCAACAAGATTTCAGTCCGGCGTCTTTTTAGTGGGTCTGGGCACCCGCCGCAGACGCGGTTCCGAGACCTTGTCTCGAGGCGGCTTCCTAGGCTCGCTGGATGGCCCAGAGTTGTGCTGTCAGGTTCGAGCTGAGCAGTGTGGTCTTCCAGCGCGAGCGGACGCTGGCGGTGGAAGAGACGGAGGGGTCGGCACTGCCCGACTAGTTTGTTAAGTCCCGACACTCCCATAACATGTGATTAAGTGTGGCAACATCGCCACACGATGTGCATCTGTTTGTAGTGTACATGTCTGGATACAAGGCGTGCATGAGTTTGGGGTTTCTGTTAGAATCCGTTTGTAATTGTGTTAAGTGTACTGCTTGCGTCCTGTCTAACCTAGCGTGAGGGAATGGGTATACGCGTCTTTGTAACTGGTAGTGTGTCGTGGAACCTGGTCATACGATCCTCCCACGCCCAGACGTTTGCAGTACCCCGCGGGGGCTCTTCCTCCGATAATGCTCGGTGAATGAGGCCTCGAGCAACGGGATGAGCCGTTTCGTTGGCGGTGCTCAACCCAGTGTGTGCCGGGATCTATAGCAAGTGCTTTCAGTTATCCAAGTCGGCCTCTTCTTGGTGCATGGGATGTCGCTGGAGTATAAGACTTTTGCAGCTTTACATTCCGCTTCACCGCTTCTCTTGCAAGCAGTCCTTGATAGTGTTGCGTACTCCAGGGTAGCCTATCGTACTGCTGCCGAGTTGTAGCGACGCCTGTTTATCGAAGCTCGACCGACGTTACTATTGGGTAGCGTGGCGTTGTTGGCGGGCTAGAGGCATCCGGTAGACCATGCCCACCAGACAAGGACGAGACGATTTCTAGTGCGAAACTTGCACAGTTTGTTCAAAGGTTGGTGGAAGCTGATGAGAAGAGACTGAAGTGTTGAAAAGTACATTTCGGAGCCCCTTAAATAGGCTCTCTAAAATCGTGGGAGCGATCTTGCTCCCGCTGGCGTCACGTGACAGGTACAGAGTCTGGTTTGTGGATGGGCGTCCCGCCTCCGTATATACCAAGACGCAGGTCCGGGAATGTAGACGCTTTTCCTTTCTTCTAGGCGACGTTGGTTTGCGCAAAGGGCCTCTAGTTGCGGAAGGGCGACAGATACATTCTCCTAGTTGACGCATTCACGAGCGCCCCTCTGCAGGCGGCAGTCCGCGGTCCTGGGAATAGTAGACAGCTGATCCCTTCTCGTTCGCGCGTCGCTGGTTCGCGGAAGCTCTCCTGTAGAGCTTGACAGTACGAGGAAAGGGTCCCTCTAAAGTCGCAGACGCACAAAAGGGGCCTGTAAACACTGCCAGGCTTCCGCCAGACCGGCATACACTCGAGACAACCATGGCGAATTAGGAAGTCACACTTCGTTTCAATGAGGCATGGTGGGCGAGAATCCTTTTTTTCGCGGTGTACTAGACGCCAACCGTAACAATAGCCACGCGCCATTTCTACCACGAGTTGAGCCCTGAACTGCTTGAGTTAGTGGACATTCTCTGCGGATGCGGAATTATTACCTTCGATTTTTACATAGGAAGTGCTTTTTCTTCCCCTCGATAAAGGCCACAGAACTCAATTAGTGAAAAATAGTTTTGAGATATGTAATTAAGAATGCGTAAACATGAAGGAAAAAGGCATGGAGCTCAACAAGACCACTGATCATTAGCTAATAATTTGTTTGGAATGTACGCTGACTGCGTGACTGACGCTGACTGCGTGACGAATCGTGACTGCACATTGTCCTGTAAGTCGACAAAGCAAACACCGCAACGAAAACAAGTTAGTGGAATGCACATTAGGAAAAATGCTGAAAACGTCTAAACATAGATTTAATGAAGTAAAGTAAAATAGATATTTATCTTTACTGAAGCAGTTCTGAAAGACTACTGACACTCTCTCACCCTGTTTTCTGTGTGAAATAGGTCCTCTTTATTTCTATTCCGAACTGATCTGCGAGCGCAAATAAATCTGACGGGCAAGAGAATTTCCTTTCGTATTCATATAAGAAATATCGGATACTTGACTGTGTAACGCCATGTGAGAGTAGCAAATCAAACCTTCCAGCTTATTTTGATGTCACTGAAAACGTATTTTCCATCCTCAACAATTTCTATCACCTGCTAATCGCCGTGTGTCATAGTATGGAAAAAACAGCAGGCGTCATTAGCAGGGACATATATATATATATATATATATCCGTTTCCTTGTCCCTTTCCTTTTTCTTCTATTTCTCCTGTCCCAGTGTAGCGTGGCAAACCAGGTGCTACCTTGTTACACCCCTGACTTCTCCTTAGCTGCCTCTCTCTCTCTCTCTCTCTCTCTCTCTCTCTCTCTCTCTCTCTCTCGATGCACTTATGGATTGCGGTGCGTAAACCCTTTTCTAGCTGGAGAAATGACGTCAACGTCATTTTGGGATGATCATATCTTAACCCTCGCAATAGCCTGCGATGTAACCACTTTCTTATCCCCTTCATTTTCTATACGTGGCCCCCTATCTTGTCCTCGTATGCGCTTTCGTTTATTGAGATTTATACATTAAAATAAGATTTCAAATATTTCAAAATTATTCTTCGGGACATTTGTAGTTTGGGGTCTCTGTTTAGTTATTTCGAAAAAGACACACTGCCATGCAAAACGCGCTTGTTTCAGCTGGCGACTTTATGTCTGGCGAATTGTTAGACTTATTGATGTAGCTACCACACCAGAACACAAGTTCAGCCGGTGTGTTAAAATATGTGTAGAAGCAATCCTGTTTGATAAGCAACCATTCTTACATGCTACGTATCGTTCTATCACTGCGTACACAAAATGAGACATCAATACGTACACATCTCAGTAACCATGGGGCTACACAGATGCACGTGCTTGACTAACTATGCTTAACACGCACTGTGTGTACACCGCATTTTTATGTTCGTGCTCGAGTGCGATTCAAAGTAGGAAAGTGCTATTTAAGTGATCGCTCATTTAGTCGGGTTGTACGACAGCAGAACTGCTGGGCGCGACAGTACACATCGTCGTTTCAGCATGCGCTTAAACCTCGCAGAAAAAACAAGCCAGTTGAGCACTGTTATAAAATATTGAGAAGGTGCTTGACGGCGAAAGTAGTACAATGTGCGTAAAGTGTAATTACGCCTTCAGTGCTCGCAGAATAACACAGGTAAATCTCTTGTTGAGGGCCCCGCGCCGAGGCTGTTTGCTTTCCTGCAAAACAATGGAAAACTCTACGCGTCCTTATCTGTTCTTATTGCACTACTGGCTCTCTTCTGCACGAACCGCCGATCGTATAGTCCATTTCCGGCTCCGTCGATAATGCATAGAGCCTACAAAACGAGGCAGGTCACGAACAATGAGGGAGACGAAGCTCCTTCGGAGCCGAGCGGTTACACTCCGCGCTGACGGTTCGCACACACGAAAACCCGGCTTCTTCGTTCAACGTCGCCTGCCCTTCGTCGCATTGGTCAGCGTGTCGTGATGAGCGACTATTTTTCGAATCTGCACGCCTGGTGTGAAAAAGCTCGCTTTCTTCCGTGCTATCAACTTCGATGCCCCAGCGCACGACACAGAGCCAAAGTGCCGTGACGCAATTGTTTTTTTTTTCTTTCTCTCATCAACCTCCCCTCACATTGATTTTAGCAGCCACGTGTTTCTGGATCGTAAGTGCTCAGTGTAAATCTAATTTTGGAGATGTAGTCGTTGTCACTCCTCCCCTTCGCTTTGGCCGAGTCCACTACTGAAGAGCAATTTGCCGCTAAGTTAATGCCTTCCCTTTTTTGTTTGCTCTTATACGGACCCAGGGGTGCGATCGGAAATCTTTGTTCGATACGCGTTCTGTTCGGTTGCTGCAACGTCACAAAATGGCAGTATGCAAAATTTGCGAGAATGCAATGGGCAAGCAGACAATGGGCAAGCGGCGAACTCCCCGGAAGTTTAGCTCCCTCGTTTGTCGTCTGCTTGCAGACTGTATACTACAAAACGAAATGTTTCTCGTCTTCAAGTGAATGAAATCTTTATCTAAAAATGCATTTTCTTTCTTCGCAAGCTTAAAAATGTTTTCAAATAGTGATACGTGTGACTGCTATAATTTACAACTATTAGTTTCTCTGCGTCGTCCCTAGGTGGTGTAGCGCACAGCGAGGAAAAAAAAAGAAAGAAGAACCGACGGGAACAGGGGCGCCAATTTTCAAGAGGCAACAACAACATTCCAGTGGCTGGCTGACGCCCGATGATGGGGTCGAGTTCGCCGCACAACCAACGCACTATTTCTTTTGAGAAGCGAAAGCGAGGCCGGAATTCGCTTACTGCCATTTGTTAAAACGCGTTTCGCACTTCCACTGCCCTCGTTCCTCCTCAAGGAACGCCAATGCAACAACTGAGGTTCCCGTTGCAAGCGCCATTTTCCCGAATTAAACTGTGGATTGGATCTGGACGTGCTATTCCGTGGCTGAAGCCGCCGCTTGTATTCAATCCAATCCACCAGACGCGCCATGCGAAGCCGGTCTCGTAACGAGCGTATGATCGCTCCAAACTTCCCAACTCCCGTCGCGTTCGGCGCCTAGCAGACGACGTGCTAGTTTGCAAGATGATTGACAGAAGCGTGTCCTCATTTTGACGTCACCAAAAAGGTGGCCGCGCCCCGCGGCTGGCGACGTCGGCGCAGAGTAGGCCAATCGCGCGCGCCTATAAGCGAACGAACGCGCCAAACAACGATCTCCGATAGCACCCCAGGGTCCGTATAACGACATGGTCCAATTGTTGGCTGTGGCGTGTCAGCGCACAGTAGGCCGTGACGGCCTTTCCAGTACCGGATGTATGGCAAAACAAGCAAAAAACAGTTGCGAGCACTTTGTTATCAAAACAGCGCGTGTCAACGAAAGACAGCGATGGCACTGCTGGCCTAGATTCCTTTCATCACTCTGTTACAAATTGACATATGCATGCATGTTTATTCGCCGTTAGGAACTTGGTAAATCTTGGGCTTGTTATAGAGAGAGAGAAAAACATTTATTGAATTATAAAATTGAATTCTCGCGGATCGAGGTCTTCTCTGCTTCACGCTGTCTTCTCGTCGAAGGGAAGCCTCTTCAGCACGGGTGGTCCCTCAGTCCAGGGCTCCACTGAGTTTGGCCGCGTCCCTAGCGTGCTCCACCATCCTTCTTTGGACGGCGAGTTCGCAGCTGACGAGCCGGCTCTCCCAATGCTCCACACTCGGGGGTTTATGATCGCGGAATGCGTCGTTTCGTTCGCACTCCCAAGTTATGTGATAGAGTGTGGGTGTAGCCCCGCACCAGGGGCAGGTGTCCCTATACTGCGTTGGGAACATCTTGTTGAATATGAAAAGGTTGGGGAAGGTGTTTGTCTGGAGCCTACGCCAGCCCGTTGCTTCCTCCTTCGTCAGCGCTTTATGGGGCGGTGGGTACTTGAATCTAGTCCCCCTGTAGTGTTGCAGTAATTCCGAATAACTGTCACTGAGGATCCCGGCGTAACTAGCGCGGTACTCCTGCTGCTGCCCAGCCCGGAATCTATTAGCTCGAGCTAGACCGTCCGCCGCCTCGTTACCCCTTATGCCCTCGTGTCCAGGTATCCAGATCAGATTGTGTTTGATTTTCGCCTCCTCCGAGGGGTTACCCCTTCTGAGCATCCTAAGGGCAGTTTTGCATATTCTGCCCCTCATGTAGTTGCGACAAGTCTCTTTCGAGTCTGTGAGAATATTTAGCGATTTATTCTCCCTATATCCTTGCATCGCCGCCGGCGCCACGGCGATTTCCTCGGCTTCAGCTACGCTCCGTATCTCGGCCGAGACGCACGAGACAAGCTTTTCCTCCTTGTTCATTACTACCGCGATGGCCTTTGCCTCGCTTCCTATTACACTTATGCTCGCGTCCGTGAAGAGAGTGTTCTCTTCTCTAGCCACTGTCTTTTCTATGTATTCGGCCCTAGCATTCCTTCTGCCTTCGTGGAGCCTGGGATCCATGTTCTTCGGTATAGGCTTTACGTTAAAGGTTTTCCTAATTCCCGCCGGTACGTCCTCGTACCGGTCGACGTCTCCTATTTCGAAGTCCAGCCTACCGATCAGGTTTCGCCCCGTGTAGGTCCCCGTTAGTCGTTTCATTTGCGCTTTCCGCTGTGCTTCCGCCATTTCGACGAAGGTGTTGCTCACCCCTAGTTGCATCAGCTTATCGTTGGAGGTGTTTCTCGGCAGGTGCAGCGCCGTCTTGTAGGCTTTCCTCAGGACGACTTCAATCTCTTCGTTGGTCGTTTTAGTCCTCACTTGGTAGGGTAGCGAGTACATGACTCTGCTGACGATCAGGCTGTTGACGAGCTTGAGAGTGTCTTCTTCTCTCATGCCGTGCCTCTTCTGGGAGACCCTGCTTATCATTCTGCTCACGTTCTCGGTCGACTTCTTGAGGAGGCCGATGGTGTGGTTGAACTTTCTGCTGCCTTGCAGCCACATGCCGAGGACGCGTATCATGTTGCGTTCGGGGATGAGTTGTCCTTCGAGGCTGACCTCCAGTTTCGCCTTGGTGGGATGTCTGCCGACTCTTAGCAGTTCGGACTTTTCGGTGGAGCACCTGAGGCCCCTCTCCTTCACGTAGTCTTCGACGCACCTGGCCGCATCTTGCAGCGCCGCTCGCTTTTCTTCCAAGGTTCCGCAGGTGGTCCTGACCGTGATGTCGTCCGCATACATCGCGTGCCGGATTCCCTGGATCTTTTCGAGTCTCTGCGCTAGGCCCAGCATCGCCACGTTAAACAGTACGGGCGAGATTACCGAGCCTTGGGGCGTACCTCTGCTAGGCGTTGCAAAGATACCGCTCCTCAGCTCGCCCAGGCCGACCGTCACCGTTCTGCCCGAGAGGAAGTCCCTGACGTAGTCGTGGGTCTTCCTGCCGCAGTTTGTATTGTTGAGGCCCTCCATGATGGCCTCGTGGCTGACGTTGTCAAAGGCCCCTTTGACGTCGAGGGCCATGACGACGTTTTCGCCCTTTCTCGGCATTGTAGTCAGGACTTCCTTCTCGAGCTGCAGCAGAACGTCTTGCGTCGAGAGGTTGGCCCTGAACCCAAACATCGAGTTTGGATAGTATCTTCTGTTTTCTAGGTGCCGCTGGATGCGCTTGGTGACGATTTTCTCGTAGAGTTTTCCTAGGCACGACGTCAGCGAGATGGGCCTCAGGTTCTCAATCTGGATTTTCTTTCCGGGCTTGGGGATCATTACGACGATGGCGTGCTTCCACTCCGCCGGAACTTTCCCTTCTTGCCACAGCGTGTTTAGGTACTTGACGAGCTGGTCTATCGCTCCGTCACTCAGGTTGCGTATGAGGGACTTCCGGACTCTGTCCGCTCCCGCCGCCGTGTTCTTGGTGGCCGATCTGATGACCTCGACGACCTCCTCCCTCGACATGGGTCGGTCCATGTCCGGGTTGTCTTCGCCTCGGTACTCACCGCGGTATCCCTCCGGCTCTCCCGTTCCGTAGCATTTCTTGCGGACCTCCTCGAGCAGCTGCTCGTCGGTGCCTTGGTATAGGTGGATCAGCCTCTGGATCGAGTTGCTGCTCTCTCGCTTGCTCTTGCTGGGGTCCAGTAGGCCTCGGAGTATCTGCCACGTCTTGGCCGTGCTGAGGGTGCCGTTTAGCGAGTCGGAGAATTGCTGCCACCCCTGTCTGGCCAGTTGCGTCGCGTACTCCTCGGCCTTCTTGGTGATCTCCGCAATCTTCTTCTTTAGCTTCTTGTTCATTCTCTGCTTCTTCCAGCGCTTGGTGAGGCCGTGGCGTGCTTCCCATAGCCCCAGCAGCCGCTTGTCCACCTCCGGTGCCTGTTCTGTTCTGTCCACCTCGCGGGTGTAGAGCTCCTGGATTTGCTTCAACTGTTGGCTCCATTCTTCCGGGGAAGTGATGTCGCCGCCCAGTTCTCTGCAGTGTCTTCTGAAGGCGTCCCAGTCAGTCAGTCTGGTCGAGCCGATCTTTCTCTTCGTGTTTTCCGCCTCGAGTACTAGGCGGAGGACGTGGTGGTCGCTGCCCAGGTTTTCCAGCAGGTTCTCCCATTCCGCGTTCTTGGCGTTCTTGAGAAACGTGAGGTCGGGGCACGTGTCTACACTGACGCTGTTACCCATTCTGGTAGGCTGGGCCTCGTCGGTTAGGAGCTCACATCCCGCATTTTCCGCGGCCGTGCTAATCGCCCTCCCTTTCTTATCCTCTTTGGCGTAACCCCACAGGGGGCTCTTAGCATTGAAATCTCCCGCTATCACTAGGCTGTTGTGTCCCGCTAGCCTCTTGGCTTCGGCAAAAAGATTTAGAAAGTCCCCGTCCCTTCACGGAGCGCATGTGACACGCGTCCGCTTGCTTCGGCTGCTCGCAGCGCCCTCCCGGGCTTGTTATAACAATTACGCACTAAACATTATATTATGGGAGTTAAGGTACCGGAGCTGCACTGCGGGCTATGAACGCTGCCGAAGTGGCCGGCTCTGGATTAATTCTGGTCAGCTGAAGTCTTTTAACATGCGCCTCAAGCATGGCACCCGAGCTTTTTTTTTATTTCTTTTTAATCAGCCGCCATAACAATCATCACATTCGTGGCGGCAAACGAATGATCTCTACGGCATCGTTATGAGCATAGCCTTATGCCAGCCGGAAATCTAAAGCTCTGAAGGGCGGTGGAAAGCCGCGCGATTTATGAAAAAAAGAAAAGAACAGAAACATTTTTTATAACCATCAGTCACAAAACGATTCAGAGCAGACTTTTCGTCGAAGCGGAACATTCGTCAGATTAGCGTTATGTAACTTCTAACGGTATTACCTTAAACGGAAACAGTAGGAAAGGCTTCTCCACGCGCAGGTTTCGCGTCTGGTGCCGCAGGCGTAATGTGAGAGCTTGTTGAAGTAGGGAGTGGAAGACGAATGTCAAAATAAAGGGGCCCTGGATTGCAGTTGTATATTCGTTAGCCCTCCTATCGTCATTACAAGCGCGCTGGATCGACATTTCTGGTTAACAGAAGGCCTGCGCACACTCACTGTGACGACAGTTATAAGCAAAGCTACCGCTGCACAATATGCTAAAAATAAAGGAAGACAGCAGGCTCATACGACGGCGCAGAATCACAACTCGTTCTCCCGTGAAGCAGGGATTTCCTACAAAGGGGCCACGGCACCCGGCGCGCTGCGTCTTACAGCATCTGTGTATTTTTCTAACAATGTTCGTTTCCGATTCTTGTTGGAATTTTCCATAGCCTTCGCAGCCTTCGTGCACTCTCTTCAGCGTCTCCTCGAGCGCTCCGCGCCGAGCCACAGCTGTGGTGGCGGCGGATTTTGCTATTTGTCACAACACATAAGTATACCACAGACTTCTCATTTTCAGCAAACATTATCCCTGGCATACCAAAAATTAAATTCTGGCATTTTACGTGCGAAACCAACTATGATTATGACGCACGCTGTAGTGGAGGGCTCCGGATTAATTTTGGCCACCTGGGGTTCTTTAACGTGTACCTAAATTTAAGTATACGCGAGCGTTTTCGCATTTCGCCCCCATTGAAATGCGGCCACCGCTGCCGCTGTCGAATCAGCGACCTCGAGCTTAGCAGCGCAATGTCGTAGCCACTGGACTACCACATCGCGGGATGACATGGAAGAAAGCATCGCCCGAGCACTCTGTACACATGGTTAACCAGCGCAGCTGAAACATGCGGCCCAGGTGTTTATCAATAGGTTAATCCCGACGGTTCATAAACGACCCGCCGTGGTTGCTCAGTGGCTATGGTGTTGGGCTGCTGAGCACGAGGTCGCGGGATCGAATCCCGGCGACGGCGGCTGCATTTCGATGGGGGCGAAATGCGAAAACACCCGTGTACTTATATTTAGGTGCACGTTAAAGAACCCCGGGTGGTCGAAATTTCCGGAGTCCTCCACTACGGCGTGCCTCATAATCAGAAAGTGGTTTTGGCACGTAAAACCCCATAATTTTTTTTTTCATTAAACAACGGCTTGGTAGGCTGCCGGATCCTCGGTATGCAGTTGCTGCTTGCGCTCGGCTGCACGAGCATGTTCTTGTGCCCGGGCTGCAGTATCAGCACGGCGTAGACAAGCTTGTTCCCGGTTCTGCTCTCGGCGTTGCTGATCGAAAGCTGCCCGCTTATGACGCGTGGCCTATCCATTTCGGAGCCCGAGAGAAACTACTGCGCGCGCTTGGCTGCGACGGACGGCAACGACGTCACTACTGGAGCAGGTAATCCAACGCACCTAGATAGCACAAGGCCTTTTCAATGCGATCCATGACGTCATGTTACCTGGCCCGACTGCTGTAGCATCTAATGGGGATGCTCCCGATTAGGAAACAGCGAGTCTGGCATCAACGCTATGATCACGCCAGCCTTGTCAAAGAAAATTTCGGGGCAGGTATCGTGACGTCATGGATCGGAGTAAACAGGCCTTGTGCTACCTCGGTGGTGTTGGCTAATCGCGCGCCTCTCTTTTTCTCTCTTTCGCGCATGCACGTGGGGTTGCGCCGGCGGAGTTTTCGACGTACAGGCGACCGGCAGACGGACGCATAGCGTAATATAGCAAACGTACAGAGTGGACACTCCCGTAGGCGCTTGCGGCCGACTTGGGCTCTCAATGCACCTAGCGAAATCGGCGAAACACACCAGCTTCCAAGATGGTCGCTGCATGCCGCTGAATCTAGGAGGCCATCATTTATTTGTTTGTTTTATTTCTTCGTTTTTTTTTGTGTGTGTGGGACCAATAACCTTGCATAAATTGATAGATTTCGTTTCACGCGCTTGTGCCACTGTTTATATGTTGCGACGACGAAGGCACAAAGGTGTTTCACCCCCTTTATGTTAGATTTATTTAAATTCATATTCGTTATGTTTCAAGTTGTTACTTAGCGCTTCAGGCCAAGTGTTCGTGAGGAGGTGGAACTTTATCGTTTGTTATATTGCACTTCTAATAACTCACACCAAAAGGAGTATCGTAAATAAATGTGCCATGTCCCTTCAATAGCAATCAGCTTGCTGGAGAACCAAGAACACGAAAATTGCAGAAAACAATTTATTGCAGCAAGATTGTGAGAAAAGTGGCAGACACATGAGAACACGAAGATACTGCGAAATGCTATTAATAGAGTATAGTCGGAAATTAATAGCGTGATGGCAATAACTTTAGATAAGCATAATAACACACACAAAACGTGTTGCAACTATCCAGAAAATGAAAAATAAAAAGCTAGGCAGACATGCCAGCAATTCATTTACTCAAAAGGGGATTGTTTTAGAAGGAATAAATATGACGCTTTTTTGTACCTTTACGAAGGAGGATGAATTAAGGTAGCAAAATTATGTGAACAGTTGCGTGCCAAAATAAAATGGCTACAAAAATAACTGGGCACGCACCAACATCCTCATCTCGAATGTGTAATCCTGTGCGTTCCTCATTAAAAAGCTGCAAGATATTGGCACCTCAGCCAATTAAGCACTTCGACTGTATTGGGCATCTTCACCTGCTGTCTTTGAAGTTTTGCAATCGTGTTCTGATACTTTGACATTTGCCCTTGAATATGTATAATTTCCTTTGGCTGTAGAGTGTATGTTGAGGAAGGAATAGTAGAGATTGCTGTAATACGTAGAATGACAGGCATAAGGTAAGGAATACCAGAGCCTTCAAAGCTTTTGAATGGAGATGCTACGTTGGTTCGTGTCATGCATATTTTTCCGATCTAATGTCAAGGAAGCACTGTTATAAATGCTAAGAAACAAGAAACAAGAAACTTATGAATGAGCCATTCCAATCTGTGAAGGTGGGTAACCAGCTAAGCTGTTGAAAAGCACCACTATAACTACTGAAGGTGCTATGCAATGCTTTATGGCTTTAGAGTAATGATAGTAGTGCGATGTTAGAGTAATGATACGAATTGGAGTAATCCTAATTTTCACTCTACGCCACCACCCATAGCGGTGCTACAACAACATTGAAATCAGTTGCTAGGCTGGTTATATTATACACGAAAGGTAAGGGACGTCACACCCCACATCGAAAGCTGGCGTCGCCGTGGAAGCTTCCGCAACATTAACATTACGGGGAAACATTTGTGGGCAGTGCTGCGTGCTTCGCGTTGCTATCACGAGCTTCTATCATCGATTATGTGGTTTGGATGCTCTTTTTGAGCCTGTTCTTTATGGAAACGTATGCTGTTCTGTATGTTGTATGTATGATTGCAAAGAATGCAAGCATTGTTCGCTTCACTTTGCTGAGTGCTTATAGCCCGTGCCTTACGGGGCTTTGAGCCATTACATTTTTTGCTTGCTTACAGAGGCATGAACCCTTGATGATGATAGTTTTTGTTGACGAAGAACAAAAACATACGGAACCCTAGCCATATACAGCTTCGCTGTAAAATGGCCGACGGCGCAAAGAGTAAGATCACGTCAAAGAATGCTCGGATTGACGTCATATTTCTCAGGAAGTGTCCTGTAAACACAGAAGATTAACGGCTTTGAAAATAGAGTTTCGTACATTTTGGCCTGGGTGAGAATCGTGTCATGGAAGCTAGTTTATTCAGTCTTTTTGTGGAATTATTAGAATTGGAATTGTTCTGGCACACGTTGCAGAGCGACGATACAGACGCACTAAATCTGTTTATGATCTCAGAGACGCACGGCGCATTCAGAAGAAAATTAAGCGTCGCATAGACAAACGAGAGAGTAGGCGATGGAAGAGATTCTGTGAGTCGCTGGACCCTCAGAAGCCGCTTTCACATATCTAGAGGACAGTCCGTGGTCTTCGTTCGTCCCAGCAACAACGACACCCATTCACAGCTTTGGCCCTTCACCTTGGCCAAACTGGGCTTGGTGTGGCGGAAGAATTCTGTGCAAGAGTCACTGGCGATCCTGCCAACACCAACGTTGATGTGAGTGACAAGCTCTGCGGCTTGGGTACCACAAATGGACGTCTCCTTTACCATGGAAGAACTCGAAGCTGCCCTGGCTATTTCGAAACGATCATCCTCTCCAGGCCCCGATGGCGTAATTTATGCTGCCCTGGGACACCTTGGCCAAGAGGCAAGAAGAGCACTTCTAAGCAGTTTCAACAACTCATGGCATAGAGGTATAGTTCCACGGCAATGGAAGTTAAGTCGGCTGGTACCTTTGCTAAAGCCGGGAAAATGTCCGTTGGATTTGGCGGCATATCGCCTTATCGCACTGACCAGCTGCAACGGAAAGGTGATGGAAAGGATAGTCCTTGCACGTCTAGAATGGTACCTTGAGCGTTACAATATCTACCCACCTTCCATTGCAGGCTTTAGACGGAGTCGTTCCTCAATTGGTAGCGTCATTGATCTGACAACGTTTGTGCAACAGGAGAAAAACCGTAAGCGCATATCAGTTGCGCTCTTCCTCGACGTGAAAGACACATACGACAACATTGCACATGACACCGTCATCAACTCCCTGGAGAGTATTGTAATTGGCGGCCGCATGCTTCGCTAGTTATCCGATTATATAACTCGCCGGTCGTTTTTTGTACGAACAGAAGATCGCCCCATAGCTGAATATTACACTTACTGCGGCGTGCCTCAAGGAGGAGTATTGAGTCCCACATCGTTCAATGTGACACTCATTGGACTAGCTGAAGTTTTACCTAAAAGAATTTACCTCTCGATATACGCAGATAACATCTGCCTTTGGACGTCTGCGGTAAGTCGCCTTCAGGTTCGCGCGCGATTGCAGCGGGCAGCAACTTTGACATAAGCATACCTTCAATCACAAGGCTTGACTGTATCAACCGAGAAATATGCATTGGTTGCATTCACACGACAACCTATGGCACCATACGCAGCCTCCATTAACGGGCACGCTGTCATCTATGGAAAGACCCAGTGATTCTTGGGTGTAATAATCGATCGAAATCTTTCCTGGAGCCCTCATTGCACTTACCTGAAGAAAAAACTGTTGTCGATTGCTCAGGTACTGAGATTCGTGTGCACCAAAACATGGGGCACACCTGTACGATCCATGCTTCAGTTGTACAGAGCACTATTCCTAGGCTATTTACACTACAGCCTTCCAGTGTTGTCCAGTACGTGCAAGTCAAATAATCGCTCATTGGAGAGCTTACAGGGAAAAGCATTGCGTACGTGTTTAAGACTTCCTCGCTGTGCCTCAACAGCTGCAACAACTGTGCTCGCCAAAGATAAGTCCATCCAAACGTCCGTTGCTGTAGATTGTCTCAGCACGCATATCCGTCATCTTTCCCGCGTCCCTGATCATCACTTGGCGTTCTTGCCATCGCAGAGACCGCGTGCAACGTTTTCTGAAGTTATAATCACCCGTACAGATTGTCTTCCATTAGGATACATACCAGCAGCAAGGCCTCCATTACCCTTGTGTTGTCTCCAACAGTCTCAGCTGCGCCTAAGTATTCCGGGTGTAAAGAAGACGGCCAATTGTGACTTCGTTTACGAACTCATTGTGGTGCAACTTGCATTTGACTTTTATACTGTTACGTTCATGGGCGTATAGGACTGTGTTGTGGATTTCTGACCATATGAAGTGATTTCTTTTCATTTTCCCACACATTTTTTATATTGTTGCTTCCACTATGAGAAAAGGAGTAGCCGTCACCATTATAAGGTGACTACGTCTCTTTCTTTTATTTTTATTTCAATAAAAAGAACGGCCAATCACCCAACCATAGTTCTCAAACATATCACGCTGCTATTAATCAATGAGACATACGGGGACCGAATACACATCTATGTTGATGGTTCGGTCTCACATACCAGCTCTTCAGGTGCCGTTGTCATTCATTCCGGCTACGAAAACCATAATCAAATTCACACTGTCCCACATGACATCAACGGCGGCAGAGCTTGCTGCCCTGCGTACTGCTGTCAAATACCTCCTGCAAGAAACACCTCAGAAATGGGTCATCTTTTGCGACTCTAAGGAGCACTTCAGAGTCTGCATTTTGCTGTACATCATAGGACTCATGAGCAGCTGACATATTAAATAAGAGAAGATCACCATCAAGCTGTCGCTAAAGGGCATGAAATTATATCCCTGTGGCTACCTGGACATAACGGCATTGCTGGTAATGAACTCGCCCACGAAGGCGCCTGGTCTGACCATCTGGATGCCTGACCAGTTCCAATCCCCTTATCGAGAACCGACGCTGCAAGGAAGGAAAAAGTGGAGAAGGAAGGCAGGGAGGCTAACCAGTTTAGCTTAACCGGTTTGCTACCCTACACGTGGGAGCGGGATGGGGGGGATGAAAGACTGGCAGAAGAGATAGAGAGCACATAACACGGCACACACATCGTTGGTTACAGTCTGTCACTCTTGCGCGGTACGCGACATCATTGTCACAGGCGCTTGTCCAAGCCCGTCTCCTTCATAAACCTAAGTAGACCCTTCGTCGCCTTCACCTGCGATGTCTTCTGTCGGCGGCATGTGAAAATCGTGTCGAGGGACAATGGTCTAGTGTCAAGGTGCGCTAGAACGGATGCCAGGGACTGTCGCTGAACATTATATTCCGGACAGTCGCACAGAATGTGTTCCAGCGTCTCCTCGCAAAGACAGGCATTGCAGAGAGCGTTGTCGGGCATTCCAATGCGAAACGAGTAAGATTTCGTGAGGGGCACCCCTAGCCATAAGCGATAAAGCAGGGTGGCCTCACTTCGGCGGAGTCCAGTTGGCATACAAAGATGCATCAAGGAGGGCAGGTCGTGTTGACGATTGCTCCGGTTGGTCTGGCTGCTTGGTGTGCAGCATAGAGAGAGCGTGATCTCCCGTGCAAGCACTCGAAGTCTGCTGGCTGCGTCGGACCGTGAAAGCGGTATGACCTCTTCTTGTGTGTCTTCAAGAGCTGTCCGAGCGGCTTTATCGGCGTCTTCATTTCCTATGACGCCGCAGTGACTTGGCAGCCACTGAAACGTCACGTGATGTCCTGCAAGAAGCTTCATATTGTGGCTAAGGCTATGACACACAAATACTGGTCTTCTCCCGAAGTGTCATCTTCATAGGCTGGATCCATCCTTAAAGATACAAGTGCCACCAAAAATTTCCCGCTCTGACACGACAGTATTGTGGCGCCTTTGTCTCGGATTGGCATTAACGCAGGCCTACTCGTTCCACATTGGAATGGGAGATATGCCCACGTGGGACACTTGCGGAACCACAGAAACGATCGAACACATCCTATGTATATGTCCTCAATACGACGTCTTGCGCGAAGTTCTCCGGACAGCACTGAACCACTGGACTCTAGACCATTTTCCGTAATGAAGATTCTTGGACCCTGGCCGTTCGCGTCGATGGCACAAAAAGCCATGAAAACGCTCTTGAAATGCCTCAAGTCGGCTGCTCTTGGGAACCGTGTGTAGACTCGGTACGAACCTTCCACTGTGCGCGAAACTGTGCTCTCTCTCTCTTCATCCCAATACCACCTTCCCCCAGAACAGGGTAGCAAACCGGACGTGCGTATGGTTAACCTCCCTGCCTATCCTGTCGCCTATTTCTCTCTCTCTCTCTCTTCTGGAATTGTATGGCAAACGTCTGTACTTTCGGACTACCTGCAGAGGCGCAAACCACTTTAGCCAGCAACTGCCTGATTGTGTGGAATGATGCATCCTCACCCGGTTCCATTTCCAACGCCGCAATGCGCCGTGTAGCCGCTCACATGATAGGAAGCCCGACGAAGGATTGGTGCATGCGACTGACGTCGCAAAAGACTGAGGAACACACGCGCGCGCCGCAGCCATTCGCAACGCGCTTTCATAGCCTGCGAGTAGAAGCAGCGGCGATCGGCGGCGGCAGCAGCAGCAGCAGCAGCAACCGGCAGCAGTAATCGACCGCAACGGCTCTTCGCAGTGTCAGGTATCAGTTATCGCAAAAGGACGGAGAACTCCCCGACTTGTTTTTGAAGAAGTATTAGTAAAAAAAAAGATGAAAGAAAGAATAACGAGACATGCCTGCGCCCCGGTGATTCAACGTTAGTAAATTGCAAAACGTAATACCACTTGAGTGAAGATAATAACATCCGCAATTTCACGGAACGAAGGCTTCATCGGCGATCCCTTTCCGTCTTCTTTGTTTGTCGTCCCTGCTGTTGGCCGTCGCTCGAGCCGCATTGCGGTTGCCCGGCCGACTACTTAACGCATTAATAGGGAGTCTCGTATCCTCGCACTATTTGCAGGTCTACGATACATGCATATTTGCCAAGGTTTGTACATTTTGCTTTGTACAAACTCTATTATCACTCAAAGCCCTTCGGAGGCTGCTGTCGAATATTCCCTCTTGTCAGTGTGAGCCACTCTAAGTACCTGCAGCAGTGACAAATCATTTATTTGACTCTGCTGTGGAGATTATCTAGGTATTTGTGTATATCTTTAATATACATCAAAGTGCTTCGAATTTACTGCATTAAACACGATCAAAAATGCTCAGTTCAGATAATATAAATTATTCCTGGTAGTTGATACCATGCATACTCTCATTTTGCCTTAAGCAATTTTCTAGAGAGGTCACAAGAATTATAGCGCTTTACGTCTCAGTCGCACGATCTAGTTAGGAAGCCAGCAGTACTGGGGGGCTCTGAATTGATTTTTACGGCCTGGGTTTCTTTTAACGTGCACCCAATGCATTGAACACGAGCGTATTCGCATTCCGCCCTCATGGGATCGCACCCGCTAGCTCGGTTTCATCGGCGCCACGCTGACTCGGCTACTGTGGCGGATAAGGAAGAGAAATGAAAGCAAAGTGGCCAAGTATTGGAAGCTGCAACAGCGATTCCGCCACTTGTGGTTTTTCAGCGAGCCCACCCCGCTTCGACCATCGCATTCTCTACGTCCAAGCTCATTTGCACAGTACATTTAATGGCCGCAATTGAAGCAGCATAAAGTCGGGTCCCATTAACGCAACGACCATCGCTTTACTGCTGTGCACTGTGCACTGTTCACATGCTAATGTTAACTGTTGCCTTTTTTTAAATCAGTCTAGCGAGCTTTCCTCGGCTAGAGACGGCGATGTATTTGTGGTTATTTTTTCCCATGCATAACCTGGTTAGGTGTGCCATTCTACACACTTACGAAAGTCACTGAACAATACAGGCACTTCGTGCGGCATAATATTCAAAGGATATAAATTAACATCGAAAATGATGAAGTAAGCACATTTTACAGCGTGACGCAAAACAAAATCTATGGAAACTCCGAGGTCATTTAGACATTGCGGTATCTTTGTGAATAGATGGTTCTTATTAAACTTTTGCGCGCACAAAGACAGAAGGAGGGACACACACTTCGTCCGACGTCCTGTCTTTGTGCGCGCAAAAGTTTAATGAGAACCATGTACAACCAACTAGCCCAAAACGCAACGCTTTTGTGAATTGAGACAGTGACGCGCATACGTGCGTTTTGTGTTCTTAACCTGGTCGTCTGTGGCTGTAGCGAGTAGACGGCATCTGCCAGTTTAACCACCCAAAGGCGTCAGCGACAGTTATAACGTGCTAGTTAGAGCGAACCTCGTTGTACGGCTTAGAAATTGTCCGCTGATTCACGACCGTTGAGGCCATCGGTCATTTACGCCGCAACTATAGTACAACCTTGCATCCTCCGCCCTTTCCGACGCGCTCCTATACATCTGCATTTTCGTTAGCAAATAACGCGACGACGCAGGGATCGTTCAGGCGGGACATTTGCTCCTTTATTAGACAGTTTCAGTTGCGCGTCCGCAACCACCCACGTACGCCGCGCGCGAGGTCCTGCTTACGTACGGAAGTGAAGCGCACAAAACGGCAATGGTTGGTCGGACGCGAAAGTTGAGACGGATTGCCGACTTGCACGCGCTGGAGCCGGTAGTGTGCTACTCAGCGCCGCCATATGCCAGCTACTGAAACTGTGTAGCCAATACCAGCCGCCACGAAGTCAAACCACAAGCCGGAGTCATATCTTCGGCCGGAGCAATATTGAAAAAGGCGCTCTCGTGGACACGCGAGAACGTCCCGCAAAAGCCGAAAAGGCCTCGGAGCCCGCAGCGGACGCTACGCAGCTTTTGAAAAGCCGCGGGCGCACGCAAGAGACCGCGCGTGCTACTGCGTACTGTTCATGCGCACTGTCGCCTGCGTACGCAGAGCTGTTGCGGACGCCCAACTAAAATTGTCTAGTTTAAGCGCTCACTCGAAGCCTGCGCCATTGCAGGAAGTTCACGTGCCCATCCACATGCGCGTGTTTCGTTGTGCCACTGTGGCGGCGCGCAGTTGTGTTCGCCTTTTGTGGCCCAGTGCGAGGAAGGCTTGCGCAGCGCACACTGCCACACTGCATGCTGCTGCGTGCACGGTGCATTGATCGTATTTTATTAATGAGTGTCCGGCCGCGGCTGTGGTGGCGCTTCACTCGGCGGCTCAAAATTGGCAAGGCCCGGCGCTGCTAAGCCGCCGGCTACGCAGGCTGTTCTCGCCACGGGCCGTTTGTGCCGCCCCAGTGCGTGGAACCATTTCCTCGCCTCCGTTCAGTGCCGGCAGCCGGCTCTGATTTATCACTTCCTTCCGGAGCTACTTGTTCCACCTTCGATTTTCGCGGGCCGCGGCGCCCGCCACAGGCACACGGGGTACTTCGCCGCCATGCAGAGTCCGTACTGCGGGCTGCTGTCCCGCACGCGGTTGTGCTGAGACTCAAAGAGCAGGCTAATTAATAACGCGTTATGGGGTCCTGAAGTGCCCGCGCGACCAGTGGCCACCCGCGCGTGCAGAACGGTTCGATGGCTGACAAGAACGGGCTTCCCTGTTAGCATCGGTAGCAATCTCTCTTGCGCGCGACATCGTCTGCTTGTGCCGCAATCAGTTCCTCCAGCGGAGTGGCTGTGTACGGAAAGGCGTGTATGTGAGTTTGAGCAAGTTGTGTGCTTCCAGCTTGTGTGTGTGTGTGTGTGTGTGTGTGTGTGTGTGTGTGTGTGTGTGTGTGTGTGTGTGTGTGTGTGTGTGTGTGTGTGTATCTGTGTGCTCTCTAATGCACATATATAGTTATGTATCTCTCTGTGCGTGAGCACACCCATTTTTATGTCTGTTTGTCTGAGCGTGCCAGCGCGTGAAAAAAAGATTGCTTAATGTATGTTCACAATCGATATCCAAGAGTGATGTGTGCGCGCAGACAAAAGAATGAAAGGCATATCGCTTCACTTCTTTCGACAGCTCCTTCTTCCAATGACACGTTGGATCCACCATCGATTTTGTTTCTTGTCGTTCGTCGGGTTATGCGAAAACATTGCGTGATTGCGGTCTTCTTATAAACGTTCTTGCCGTCATGATGTTGCCGAAGACGTTTTAATTAATGGCCCGCTAACACATTTCAACATATGCTAATGTTTCTTTTTTGCGCATGGCGACGGTGACTCCTCGAAAGGAGTGCTGTAAGAAACAAAGTGCCTCGCTTCGAGTAAACGATCTTGTGGAGAACTTTAGAAAGAAAGAAAAAGGCGTCCGTCTCCGGTGTTCAGGCAATGCGACTTCAACATATGGAAGGAAAATACTTTTTTTTGTCCTCCTTTCCGCTCGCTTTGTGCCGCGTCTGTTGCTCCTAGCTGCTTCCGCGTCATTTGCTGACGATGTTAACTTGGATTACTCACTGTTTTCTACATCAAACATTCTCCGGCTTCAAATACAGCACCTCTGTTTTTTTTTTTTGCACCTGGAACAACTGGGCAAGAGAGAATCAAAAATATTTTGGCAGAACCCCTCTCAGGATGACTGTCGACGTTAATGCGATTAGCATTCATGGAACGTAGCGGCGCATCACGTTGCCACCACCGAAACGCATCATGTATGTGGCGTGTACTGCATCCGGGCTCCTTTCTGACGCTTCCGTCTCGACTCGCTGCGCCATCTAGAGGTGCCACCGCGAGACCCGTCCGTAATCTTTGAGATGAGTGGCTCGCCAGTGCGAACGGTGAGAAACGCGTCATGTATAATGCGTGCATCAGCAGCTCTTGTGTTTCCCCTCTGGACACGCTGTGCCATCTAGCGGCGCTGCCGCGAAGTCCGGGCGTGGACTCTGAAATGCGGGGAGTGCCGTTGCGTCCAAGCGGTGGGAATTATTTCCTTACTCCCCGTGCCTATTTGTTGCACAGCACGCTAAAGAATCCGCGCTGTTTCGCGTGAGGGACTCACGTGACGTGGGTTCTATTCCGCCCAACGCCGGATAAATTTTAAAGTTCTTTTTTTTTTTTTAGAATATGGCACGTACTATTTCTGGGGTATTCACCAAGGATGCACACATGCCAAGTTGCGCGTACCCAGTAGTAATCAAAATTGTATTTTCGGGCACTTACCCATTGTCGCATATCCAGTGGTCCAAGTGTTGTGGCGTAAAAGGGTTAGATACGATGTTACCATAAATTGGGCAAAGTTTCAAGATATTGTTAATCGCATTAACGCGTACGATTATTCTAAAGAGAGTTCTAGCTTTCCCTGCTGCTGGGGTCGGCCTGACAGATATTTCATGCATTTGTTACAGTCCTCTCAATATTTGATTCTCCATTTCAGATATTTATGCCCCACCCCCTACCTTTTGTTTTATTATGTTTTTTACATAACTGTAGAAATAAAAAACGCTCTGCTGTATTAAAAGATGACAGTTTCTTGAAGCATAGCTTGTTAGGCTACTATTCTTTTTCGAATTTCTTGTTTCATTTTTAATTTGTTCCTGCGGCCTTTGTGATTCTCTGGTGCTACAGAATGTAGCACGGTGTTGGAATCGCACCGCTGGCACGAGTTGTTGGGGTCTCGGTGCTGACGCCCGTTATTGCCAATGGGTCGCAAGCCCCAAGGGTAGCGTTGGCCTGGCGGCCTGGGGCACTGGAAGCATCCGAAGGTCCCGGCAAAGCATGAGAAGACTGGTAACAGAACTACTTGTTTATTCTAACATAGCAAAAGAGCGGCCGGTCAGGTCGACCGAAGTGGAGAGACGGGAGAGCACGTAACTCAACAGTACAAATCGGAGCCTCTCTCCTGGCGTCCGGGGGCAGCTGCTCTTATACTCTCGGCGTCGCGGTCCAAAAGGGAAGGTCACGGGATGAAGGTCACGGGATGAAGGTCACGGGACGGCGGAGCATGAGCCCACGACGGCGCGCACGGTCGAGCCGAGAGACCTGCTGAACCGAGTGCAGTGACGCATCGCCAACCCGCCCACACGACGGCGCGAACGGTTGAGCCGAGAGACCTCCAGGCTCCTCATTCGGGGAACTCCGCTCCCCGGCTGCCGCGCTTTGACAAGCGAGGGCACACACACACACACGCACACACGAAGACACGTGGCACTGAA
Organism: Dermacentor andersoni; assembly: GCF_023375885.2. Classification (NCBI taxonomy): domain Eukaryota; kingdom Metazoa; phylum Arthropoda; class Arachnida; order Ixodida; family Ixodidae; genus Dermacentor; species Dermacentor andersoni. The sequence continues at coordinate 135,423,213 of NC_092814.1, forward strand.
ACACGCCTGGACACGCTTGGCGGGTAGGCGTTGCGGCGGCGTTGAACGGGCCAAAATGTCCGCCGCTTTGAACAAAGCCCCGGCGTCCGTTGCATCCGCGCCGGCATTACCGCGCGTTGTAGGCGAAACGTAACAGACCGCCCCGCCGGGGGAAGGAGATCCCGATGGTCAGGGGACTGCATCCGCTGTCCGGAGGGATGTCGCTCGATGATGCTCATAACCGAAGTCGGGCGTCCTTTGGCGTTTCTTGAGCGCAGCGCACAGAGAAGGCCTCGTTCTCACGTTCAGGTGCACACAGGACACTGCAAAGTGACTTCGGGAGAGTTGACATTTTTGTTCTCGTTTCCGGCAAGCGTTAGAACCACGCCTGAAAGTCAACCGCTCAGTCAGCAAGCACGGCACAAACCTCACTAAGCCCTGCCAGGCTCTTTCCCCTTTTATACTGCTGCCTAGTTCCTTACAGTAATTTAGCAGCACTCAGAACGCGTCCACAAATCGGAAAAATTGCACTAAAAAGCACATCATCACTTTGAAACACTATACAAAAGCAATAAGTTAAAAAAAATCCTGCCTCAGGAAGAAAAACATCAGTAACAAGCAATTTTGAGGCTGATTCCCACGTTAGGGGCTTCGACTTAAGCCATCGGCGTTACCGTTGAGACTCCCCTTTTTGTAACGCACCTCAAAGGAATATTGTTGCAAAGCGAGGCTCCAGCGCAGGAGGCGGCCATTTTTGGGAGAGATGGTCTGCAGCCATTGGAGAGGGCAGTGATCCGTTTCAATGATAAACCTCGAGCCGGCTAGGTAACATGACAATTTCTGAACGGCCCACACGATACACGCACACTCTTTCTCGGTGGCGCTATACGCCTGCTCACGACTGGTCAGCTTACGACTAGCATACAGGACGGGGTGTTCTACTTCTCCATTTTCCCGTTGGCACAGTACAACGCCCATGCCTCGCTCACTAGCATCACACTGAACAACGAACCCTTTTGTGTAGTCGGGCGATCGTAGCACAGGCTGGCTTGTTAGGGCGCTCTTTAGGGCGCTAAAAGCTCTTTCCTTCGTCTCATCCCAGACGACTGTTTGCGGCTCTGTCTTTCTTAGAGCATCCGTCAAGGGAGCCGCGATATCAGAGTACCTGGGGATGTACCTCTGATAGTAGCCGGCGACACCTAAGAACGACCGAATATCGGTCTTCGTACGCGGTTGCGGGAAGTCTCGCACAGCGGCCACCTTTATTTCAGAGGGGCGGCGACGACCCCGACCAATCACGTGTCCGAGGTAGACAACCTCGGCCTGTGCTAACTGGCACTTGGGAGCCTTGACTGTCAAGCCCGCATCGCGCAGGCGGGTTAGCACTGCCCGCAAGTGCGCCATATGTTCAGGCCAGGATGCGGAGAATATCGCTACGTCGTCTAGATACGGTAAAGCGAATTCTTGCTGTCCCCGCAACACTTTATCCATGAGGCTTGAAAAGCAGTATGGCGCGTTCTTCAAACCAAAACTCAAAACTTTAGGACGGAATGGCCCCATTGGTGAAATGAACGCCGCATACCTACTAGCCTCTTCTGTAAGTGGAACCTGCCAATAACCCCTGACAAGATCTAGGGTGGAAATAAACTGAGCGCTACTCACTCTCTCAAGGCGCTCCTCGATGTTAGGGATCGGATAAATTTGATCCTTAGTGATGGAATTAAGCCTGCGGTAGTCGACGCAAGGACGAGGTTCCTTGCCCGGTACCTCAACTAAAATCAAAGGGGAGGTATAATCACTCTCACCCGCTTCAATAACACCGAGCTGTAGCATTTTCTTTACCTCAGCCTCCATAATATCGCTCTGGCGGGGTGACACCCGGTACGCCTTGGATCGTACTGGCTCTGGGGAGGTAAGTTCTATGTCATGAGTAAGGACAGAAGTCCTACCAGGCCTCTCAGAGAACAGACCTTGAAACTCTTGTAAGAGCTGGTGTAGTTCGGTTTTCTGCTCAGGCGACAGCGATGCTTTACTTATTAAGTCACTAATGACTTGATCGGTGTCTTTCCTGTTCGTCACTGAGCCTAGTCCCGGAAGCTCGACCGGAAGCTCTTCTAACTTTCCCGCATCGGGAATTTCCTCTCCAGTATCTGGTGCCTTTAACGCTACAGGCTCAATTTTATCCCGTTCGGGCGTGCTCTGAATACCAGCTTGCTGCGCCTCTGACCCTTTCTCATCGTTCAACAACGTCGGTCCCGCAACTACCGCCTTTGCAGCGAGCTCCCGAACCTTCGATCTGGTTAAGGCCTGAACGCTAGCCTCACCAAACAAAAGCCCCTTCTCGCGCAGGAGGTGATCGGACCTGTTCGAAAATAGGTACGGGTACTGGGGGGGCAGCATAGATGACACTGCGGCCTCCGTCTCAAGTGCTCCGAAAGGTCCTTCAATAAGCACTTTTGCTACCGGCAGACACACGCTATGAGCTTCCACTGCTTGCTTGATCCATGCGCACTCGCCCGTGAACATATCGGGTTCTACGTAAGAGGGATGAACTACATCCATCGTAGCTGCGGTATCGCGAAGCACTCGGCACTCTTTCCCGTTCACGAGGAGGTCTCGCATGTAAGGCTCGAGAAGCTTGATGTTCTCGTCAGTGCTGCCTAATGAAAAAAACACGACTTTTGGTTTTGTTTCTGGGCACTGCGCCGAAAAGTGACCCGGCTTCTGGCACGTATAACACAGGCGCGCTTGCCTCGCCTCGAACCGCTTTCTGCGTTCGGCTTCGGCTGCCGCCGTCTCCTTACGTTCGGTCGGACACTGCGCCGAAAAGTGACCCGGCTTCTGGCACGTATAACAAACGCGCGCTTGCCTCATCTCGAACCGCTTTCTGCGTTCGGCTTCGGTTGCCGCCGTCTCCTTACGTTCGGTTGGACTGCTTTCAGTCGCATCCGCACTACGTGTATCCCCCTTTGCTCTCATGGGTGTGAACTTCGGCCTCTCCAACTTGGAGCCAAATTCACCCTTTTGACCGTCCTTAGCTCCGCGAGCCCGACGCGTCACAAACTCCTCGGCTAGCTCAGCGGCTCTAGCCACCGTACTAACGTCTGGCCTATCCAAGACCCAGTACCGCACGTTCTCAGGTAACCGACTATAAAACTGTTCTAGCCCGAAACACTGCAGAACTTTCTCGTGGTCACCAAACGCTTTCTCTTCTTTGAGCCACTCCTGCATGTTTGACATAAGCCTGTAGGCAAACTCTGTATATGACTCACTTCTGCCTTTCTCATTTTCCCGAAACTTCCGACGGAACGCCTCCGCTGACAGCCGGTACTTTTTTAGCAGACTCGATTTCACTTTGTCGAAATCCTCTGCCTCCTCTCTCTCCAAGCGAGCGACTACGTCGGCCGCCTCGCCGGGTAGCAAAGTGAGCAAGCGCTGTGGCCACGTTTCCCGAGAGAGCCCCTGCTTCTCGCACGTTCGCTCAAAGTTAACCAGGAACAAACCAATGTCCTCTCCAAGCTTAAACGGCCGCATCAGGTCAGTCATTTTGAACAATACTCGTTCTCCTGCACCGTGTGCCTGACTTCCATTACGAGCGCGTTCCATCTCTACCTCGAGACGCTTCATTTCCAAAGCGTGTTCGCGCTCTTCTTTTTCTCTTGTTGCTCTTTACGTTCGCGCTCATCTTTCTCTTTCTGTTCTTTAAGTTCGTGCTCCTGTTTCTCTTTTTGCTCCTCCCTCTCCTCAATGGTCTCAAGGCATTCCGACAGCTCGTCATCCTCAGCTTCTAACTCAAGAATAGCCCTTAGCAGTTCTGGTTTTCTGAGTTTGTCTGAGACATCCAGACCCAACTCTCTCGCAAGCTCCAGCAATTTCGGTTTGCGCAACGACTTCCAATCCATGGCTGCTCTGAATGCTGCTTTCTCTACTGCCTACTATTGTCTTGCCGCAAACTAACCCGGTAGCAACGACAACCACAATTACCAGCTCTGTTTCTAACACTAACAAAAGCCTGGCAAAACTCAGAAGAAGAAAGTCCCGCACTCACCAAACCTTGCAGCCAAGACTTCAGCGCAGTCGTTCCGCTGCAGGCAACCAGTCATCACACAGGGCTCGTTGCGCTGCTCCCGGATGGTCGTTGTGCTGCTCAGCATACAGTCAACCGCATCTCTTCGCTGCTGGCCTCCGTTGTCGCGATCTCACCGCTGGCAACCAGATGTTGGAATCACACCGCTGGCACGAGTTGTTGGGGTCTCGGTGCTGACGCCCGTTATTGCCAATGGGTCGCAAGCCCCAAGGGTAGCGTTGGCCTGGCGGCCTGGGGCACTGGAAGCATCCGAAGGTCCCGGCAAAGCATGAGAAGACTGGTAACAGAACAACTTGTTTATTCTAACATAGCAAAAGAGCGGCCGGTCAGGTCGACCGAAGTGGAGAGACGGGAGAGCACGTAACTCAACAGTACAAATCGGAGCCTCTCTCCTGGCGTCCGGGGGCAGCTGCTCTTATACTCTCGGCGTCGCGGTCCAAAAGGGAAGGTCACGGGATGAAGGTCACGGGATGAAGGTCACGGGACGGCGGAGCATGAGCCCACGACGGCGCGCACGGTCGAGCCGAGAGACCTGCTGAACCGAGTGCAGTGACGCATCGCCAACCCGCCCACACGACGGCGCGAACGGTTGAGCCGAGAGACCTCCAGGCTCCTCATTCGGGGAACTCCGCTCCCCGGCTGCCGCGCTTTGACAAGCGAGGGCACACACACACACACGCACACACGAAGACACGTGGCACTGAAACACGCCTGGACACGCTTGGCGGGTAGGCGTTGCGGCGGCGTTGAACGGGCCAAAATGTCCGCCGCTTTGAACAAAGCTCCGGCGTCCGTTGCATCCGCGCCGGCATTACCGCGCGTTGTAGGCGAAACGTAACAACGGTTACAACGTTCTGAAAGCGTACACGGCATCAGTAGGCCCTTTCACCACTACAGCCGCAACTTTGCTTGAAGCTGAATATTTTTTCACAAAGAGTGGTTAACATTCACCTAGGCGTGGCATTCCCCTATCTTCATATCTTCTTTCTTTTAAATATACGGGCCAGCATTTCGTTACGATTCTTTTCAAGTGCCGTTCTTTTGGCTTTTCATCACTAAGTTTTATAAAGCCGTGTCCAAAATATCGGAGGAAAATATTCTATGATATGTGCCTCAGCTTCAACAACGAAACTTTATTATTCCTATTCTTGACTTGCGTTTCTTCATAGGACTGAGCCGTCACCGGATTCGCTCAGTGTTGAGCGGCGCATAACGATTCTTTAATCACCCAAAAAAATCGATAAAATACGGACAATGTAGTCATACAACTAACTTTCGATTGCTATCTTCTTAACAGTTATTTAATTTAATTTTTTCCTACTTTCGCTGAGCTATAATTCAAATTTTAGTTTTCAGGTCTGATTTCATATAGGTGGTTTCCTGAATGCCTTTTTCTCATAAGCTCCCCTTCGGTGAGTCATAAAACGGCCTGTTCTAACAATTGTGCGTAAGTGTAATGCGCCCGTGCGTCCGTTTTCTTAGTGTTTTGGAGCTGCTGTTCAACCAAGAGCCACATGGAAAGCCATATTGAAACCATGGGCGCTATAACGTAAAACTATTCCAAACTTTTCTATTCCAATTCTGAAATCAGCCCTCCACGATTGGTCAAAAACCTTTTTAGAACACCCCTACTTTACCTGTCTGTCACGCGACGTCACAAAAACCGCGATAGCTCCCTATCTGATATGACATATACACACTGATTATGCATGATTTAACCGAACAAAAGAAAAATATTTATTTCTGATTCGACCGCTTTTCGCCATTAGCCCTCGGCTATTGGCTGCACCCACTTTCGGGCTGCACCCACTTCACCTGCCTGTCGCGCGACGTCACAAAACGGCAAAAACTCACCACGTCAAAGTGAAGTGTACGCGTTAAAGGTGCATTAAGATGACGAACAAAACTGAATTTTCTTCTGAATAGCCGCAGGCTGCCCCGTTCCGAAAGGAATAAAAGATGGCAGCCGCCGATCACTCAGGCACTGGCGATTCGCACCTTCCGGAGGGCATGGATTTATTTGCACATAATAAAGCTTTTTGCATGGCCGTGTAACGTTTGCGAGCCCATTCGGCATGTTTACGACCTCGCTGTGCCAACTCTTCTTTACTGAGGGTTCGTTTTAGCGTCATTGTTAAGCTTCCGTTGCATGCCGCCGCGATTTTCGGCTAGCCACCGCAAGCTAAGTAAAGAAAAGCGGACCAATCACATACGCCGGCACCACCCTCTTGATCCGGTTATCGTTTTCAGTGCAGTGGCTCGGCCACATCGAATCCCTCTCTACTTGAGCGTGCTCTTCGCCTCTTGTCAGCCAATTAGATAAGACAAGCCGCTCAGTGTAGGCAATGTTATTCGTTTTTCAAGCAAACAAATGTGTCCTCCTATGAACGAGGAAAGCGTTTAACTGGTCTGTTCAGACAACCGTGCGCGTGACCGCCCGATGCTTGCGTCGGCGGTTATGCAAATTTGACGTCAAGAGATTGGAATAAAAACATTGGAATAGTTTTACGTTATAGGGCCGCATATTACTGTGCTTTGTCACAGGGAAAAGAAAAATATGCGGTTACCCTCATTGAGTAAGCATTCATAGGAGATAGTATACATGTCAACTCATAGATAATGGTAACCGGTTTATCATTAAGCCAATGCGCCTCCAAATTTTTATATTTAATGCTCCCAAACAATGTGAAGTCAAGATATTTAGCGTACTGATATGTCATTACTGCATGTGGAGGTTATGGTTTATGTCCTTCTTTGATAAGGCAATGATGGGGCACTTGCTGCCCTGATGTATACAGGTCTCCTTGCCGAAACGATAGCTTAGAGCCGCATTGCTTGTTCGACTACTCCTCATCATCTGAAATTTCTATCTTCGTCTGAACTTCTATCTTATTACCCGCCGTGGTTGCTCAGTGGCTATGGTGTTAGGCTGCTGAGCACGAGGTCGCGGGATAGAATCCAGGCCACGGCGGCCGCATTTCGATGGGAGCGAAATTGTACTTAGATTTAGGTGCACGTTAAGGAACCCCAGGTGGTCGAAATTTCCGGAGGCCCCCACTACGGCGTGCCTCATAATCAGAAATTGGTTTTGGCACGTAAAACCCCATAATTTAATTTTAACTTCTATCTTGTTTGGATTTGATAAGGCAGTTATAGTGATGGGACTTTCAATTTGTGTAAACGCCGTGTAGAGAGGTGTATGCCATATTTCTCCTATGTCAACGGTGTAAGTGTCATGCCTTCCCAGCCCCCTTATCGACAGCAGTCGGCGCTGCTTCGCTGTGCCTGAAGGAGGGCCCATCGACCTCTGGTTTGGTGGCCTCCAAGGCCCTGCTTTTCGAGGCAAGGCCTACCCCAAATACAACCCGCTCGAGTGAGCAGATGTCTAACGGCTTCCAGAAGTTGGTGGATGGAACTCCAAGCCAGGCGGTGCAGCCAACGTCTCGAGAGCGGCGCGAATGTCACGAGTGCTCCAGGCATGACAAACCCCAAATTATAGGGCCTGTAAAGGCTCCAAGCCAGCTTGACTTCTCTTGACGCACAGCACAAAAACACTAATAATATGCATATACAGATATTACACTGGAACGTGAGAGGTCTTTTCACAACCTCGATGACATTAAAGAACTTCTACACCCAAATTTGTGGTGCGCTAAGAGACACACCATAAATCTACAGACACGAAGTTTCTTCGGTAATACGCCATTTTTCGGAGAGACGGAGAAGACGCTGTCGCGTCGTCCGCCGGTGTAGCATAATAGTCGACAGAAGCGTAACCTGTCGGCAACTACAACTCCGAACCCCCCTTCAGGCAGTCGCTATCTAAGCAGTGATATTCGATAAACTAGTCACTATCACGTCTATATACATCCCTTCGAGTCATCAACTGTCTAGAGCAACATTACAAAGCTTTATTGATGAACTTCATTGCGCTGACGTAGTCGTCGGAGACCTAAACGCGCACAGTACACCGTGGGGCGATTCGCACTGTGATTCCAGAGGACGGTTAATAGAAAACTTCCTATTCTCCTCAAGTCTAATAGGAAAGAAAAAAACAGACTATGACCACCCCATCGTTGTAAAGTTTCTGAACTTTAAGGATAATAGCATGGTTTGAAGAATGTTGTTAAATCAAAGGACATGCATTCGCCTCGTGTCTTGATCGAAGAAGACTTCTCGCCTCGAATTCAGCTGATTAGGAAAAAAACTCAGGGATTTTGCACGCAGCGAAGAACAGTCCGACGACGAAAAGCACAAATTACAGTTCGATAAACTTGTTTTAAAAAAAAAGATATATGCGTTCAATCCGTCAAGTCAGCAAGTCGTTCCTCTTCCTGGGAACGAGGCTTCCCGTAGTTCGGGAAGACGCAAGAAATATGTTACAGATGGAAATCTTTCCTTGATCGTGTCTAATTTTCTCAGTTTGCTTGGCAAGCAGGACAGCCTTAGCGCACGCATTGAATGTTGTGAGGCAAATATTGTCCTGGGAACCGAAACCTGATTGCATCCTGATGTCGACGATAGAGAACTGCGTTTGTTTCGCAATTTTTCTGTATTTAGGACAGACAGGTGTACCTCAAGTGGTGCAGGCATTTCAATTGCTGTAAAAAAACACCTCCAAGTCAACCTGGTAAACAATCCCTCACGCATTGAAATCATGTGGCCTGCATTGCGACTGCCTGATTTTGCACTTGCGTCGTCGGCGTTTGTTGCCGTCCACTGGATTCGCCTGGTGAACTTATTGATTATCTGAAAGAATCGCTTAGCTTTATACACGATAAATATCCCAACTCCGTAACAATCCTTTCTGGTTACTGTAACTATCCAGGAATAAATTGGCGGACGTGCGCACCCGAAGGCGGTGCAAGAAAAAACGGATGTAAAGAATTCCTCTGCTTGATTTCTCAGTTCGGTTCATCACAGATTGTTTCTGCTCCGACACGTGGCAACTCGATTCTAGACCTTGTCTTGACAACTGATCCAGAAAAATTGGCAGTTCATATTTTGGAATCTATCAGCGATGCTCTTCATTGCGAATACTCGTTAGAAAGTAAGAAACTGGAAATTCTTTAAAAAATCTATTTAAGTCTGCACAAGAGCAAATGTTGACTTATTGATTAGTGAATTGTCGTCGTTCTGTGACCTGCTCATGGAATCGCTGCAAAAACGTAGTACGAATGACAATTGGAATCTACTAAGCGCTAAACTGACCGAACTAAAGCAAAGACACATTTCGAAAAGCACTATCACGACGTCATCACAGAGCATGTGGTTCACTTCCAACGTTTAACGATGCTTTCACAAGAAGAAGCGTCTTTACACTAAGGCAAAACAACCGGCATATGAAGGTGAATGGAATAACTAGCGCGCGTAGTAAAAGCTATGTCAAATAGAAATTGAGAAAGCCAAAGATAAATTCTTTATCCATGGTCTATCAACCTTAGTGAGAACAAATACTCCAAACTTTTGGAAAGTAATAAATTCTAAGCCCCCTTCATCTAGTTACATAACGATAGCAAAGACGGCGAATTTCTTCAGACATCTGAGGTTGCCGCCGAATTGAACTTATTTTTTAGTTCCCTGTTTACTAACGAAACACTGATTTCCCCAGGTGTTAATGATGCTACTATTAACGCAGTCATGAATGACATTATCGCTTGCCAAATAAATCAGTCCCCGGACCTGACAACATATGTCCAAAACTACTGAAGCTAACTAAATCAGTGACAGCTCGTATATCCACTGCAATTTTCAAGCAGTCTATTGATACAGGAAAAGTACATGACGACAGGAAAATCGCTCGTGTAATACCTATATATAAATCCGGAGATCCTTCTGCCCTTTCAGATTATAGGCCTATCTCATTAACAGTGTACCCTGCAAAATGCTGGAACACATAATATCATCGCCAATAGTGACGTATCTGGATCAGCACGACTTCTTTTTTCAAAACCAACGCCGGTTCTTGCGTGGTCGTTCCTTCGAGTCACAATTGCTCGAAATCATAGCAGCCCTTCATGTCGCTGTTCATCACCTAACAAGAATTGACGCGGTCTTCATCGACTTAGAAAAAGCGTTCGACAAGGTAGCTCACACAGGTCTTAATATGAAACTTGCAAATCTTAATATAAGCAGGAATGTCCTGAGCTGGATCATTAATTGTTTAACTAGCCGACCCCAGTTTGTTTCTGCCAATGGATCTTGTTCTGCACTAACCCATGTAAAGTCTAATGTGCCGCAATGTTCTGTGTTTGGGCCGATTCTCTTCCTTATTTATAATAATGACATAAGCAGCAACCTTACTTCTACTATTAGACTATTTGCCGACGACTGCGTTATCTGCAGAAAGATCACTGACCCTTCTGATACTAATGCCTTGCAGTCCCATCTTGACGAAATCGCTAAGTGGTGTGAACAATGGTAGATGGAGATTAATGTTTCCAAAAGAAAAGCTGTAACATTTACCACAAATAAACTCACTGTGTCCTCCTTTTATTCTATCAATAACGTGGCCATTGAGGATATTCCTGCAGTAAAATACTAAGGCGTGCATATTTCTTCAGACCTGACATGGCATGAAAACATTGTTTACATCACCACCAAAGCGTCGAAGACCCTGGGTTTCATTAGGCGTCACTTACATTCCGCAAATCAGGCAACCAAACTACTAACATGCACAACTTTAGTCAGATCCCAATTAGAATACGCCGCCATCATCTGGAACCCGCATCAAGCATACCTTGCCGGGAAACTCAAATCATTGCAAAATAAGGCGGCTAGGCTTATCACAAGGAAGTGCTCTCGCTACTCCAGCATTGCTGGTATCAAATCGCGTCTAAATTTATGTTCACTGGAAACGCGAACACTTGTTACCCTGTTCTCTCACTTTCACCGACTTTATCACAATCTTGCGCCATTCACAGAATCTCATATCAAACCGGCCCCATCGCATCCTTTCCCGATTACAACATGGCTTTGAAGTACAACCAAAGATCGATCGTACCAAGCTAATGCCTCAGTCGCCATTGTTCCTTGCCATTTACCATTAGAATAAGCTGCTTGGGCAAATTGTTTTCGTCAATAACCACCGCGCTATTGTTTGCAAACTGAAGTGCTTATTGCGCGCCGACTGTTAGAATTGTATTGTGCCGACGGCTTAGAATTGTATTATTCTCCATTGCTGCCACTACCATATTAGTTCTACTTTTTCCCATGTGTTCTCAGTGTTTGCAGTGTATATTTCAGTATGTTTTGTCAAGTTCTGTTCTCAGCAAATGGAGCTCGTTTTCACTATTTATTCACCGTAATATGTTATGTAATGTTACGTAACCTCCTATGTAATGCCTGTAAAAGGGCCTTTAGGGTACATGAATAAAAAAGTGCCTGCTTGCCTAACAAGAAAGAACCGATATTCTACAGCCCTACACTCAAAACATTTTCGTTCATAGACTTAAGCATAGCGTCTGGAGTAGGATGTGATTATTAGCCCTTATAGAAGTGACTATTTCCCCATAGTTTTAAACCTTACAAAACAGGTTGAGCGTTCTACACACGTTCCTCGGTGGAAATTCGATTCAGGCGACTGAACAAGGTTTCGCCAACTAAAACATTTACCCGGGGATGATGTCCGTGCAGTTAGTATTGACAATGCAGTAGCATACTTAACAGTGTTTATTGTTGATGTTGCGTCAGTACGTATTCCTGAAACAAACAGGTGGCCTTCGAAACGACGTATTCCATGGTGGAAGGAGATTTGTAAGAAAGCCAGGAAGAAGCAAAACAAGGCTTGGAAAATCCTTCGTAACTCCCCTAACACAGAGAAATTAATTAACTTCAAGTCTGTTAAGTCCCAAGGTAGACGAAGACACCACCGTGATCAATGGCAAAGTTGGTAAAATTACATCAGTAGCATCACTTATTATACAGACGAACGAAAAGCCTCGAACAGGGTGAACAAAATAAAACGCCAGCAAACTCATCCTCTACCATAATAGTCAAAGCACTGGGAGACACCCTTCAGGACCAGGATGATTCTCTAGGTGCACAGTTCGAGCATATTTCCAGTACATCTCATTACACAGATACATTTCTAAGATACAAGCGATACGCAGAGCGACTACCTTTGGGTCAGAAAGGTAAATCCAATGAAGTATACAAACATCCATTTAGCATGGTGGCGCTTCAGGCTTCACTGAATTGTTGTAACAAGTCCGCTCCAGGAAGTGACAGAATACTGTATGAAATGATCAAACACTTACACCCTGAAACTCAGGAAACATTACTGTCACTCTTGAACTCAATGTTCTTTGCCGGCTACGTTTCGTCCGCCTCGAAAAAAGCAATCGTAATTCCTATTCTCAAAGAGGGCAAGGACCCATCTTTGGCCAGTGGTTCTAGGCCTATGGCTGTGATGCGGCAGCTCCATTTTCTAGAAACGAACAATATAATAGACGCCTTACAGTGTGGTTTCAGAGAAGGTGGACCCACAACAATTCACCTTGTCCACATCAATACAAATATCCGAGATGCCTATGTGCATAAACATTTTTTCTTATTAGTATCTTTAAATATAGAGAAGGCATACGACGCAACTTGGCGTTTTGGAATTCTCCGTGATTTGGCTGGAATGGGAGTTCGAAGCAACTTACTGAACGTGATTCAGAATTACCTCTCTTGTCGCACGTTACGTGTTAGAGCTGGTAACGTCCTGTCTCGTCCATTTACTCTGTACGCTGGTGTACCACAAGGTGGTGTGCTGAGCTGTGCTCTGTTATCAAAATGAATTCGCTCTTTCCTCTCATACCACGTACAATGTTTTAGTCTGTAAATGTCGATGGCATGCAAATAGGTTACAAATAATGTAATCTTAGTACCTGCAAGCAAAAAGTGCAGCTTCGCTTTAACTAAATTGCCTGATTAGGCGGACGCAAAGCCTTTTCAACTAAACCGTCAAAAAAGTACGTGCGTCCTCATCTCGAACAAGAGGGGTGTACTACCGGACCCCGTGATAGGTCTCCGCGGAGAACGACTATCTGTGAACTCCAAACATAAGTTCTTAGGCATTATCTTAGACACTAAATTAACCTTTATCTCTCACCTGAAGTTTCTCTAAGCAAAGTGCCTCAAGATTATGAATCTGCTGAAGATCTTGTCATGCACATCCTGGGGAAGGGACAGAAGATGCCTCATAAACTTGTGAAAAAGTCTAATACGGTTACGCCTTGACTACGGAGCCATAGTTTGTAACTCTGCAACATCTAGCGCTTTACAGATGTTAGACCCCGTTCCCCATCGGGGTATCCGGCATACTGCAGGGGCCTTCGGGACTAGCCCTGTAGAAAGCTTGTATATTGAGCCAGATGAATGGTCCCTGCATCTCTAAAGAACGTATTTACAAGTAGGTGGAAATATGGTCATTGCGATGAGTCTTGATGTCAGAGAACAATCGAACATATTGAGCAAGACGCTGTGAAGCAACTTCTAAAGTCGAGCCACGCAAGTACGTTAGACTGCCATCGTTCATAACGCTGAGTTCATGGTCAGAAGCAAATCCACACGTGTCGGGCCCCTGGAATCTATTCTGGAGCTTCTCCAAACCAAATGATGAGCATTAAAATCACCAGTTTAATCCAGGGTCCAGGTGTCGCCGTCAGGATGTGTCGCAGTCGGTCGCCGTCGAACCGACTAGATGGGTAGTTATTGGCGCCGATAAGGGTGAAAGCCACGTTATTCTTTGTAATGCGGAGACAGACGCGTTGGTTTCCATCATGGGGTTTTACCGAATGGTGAATGTATTTTAGTTCTGTGCCGATGTAAACAATTACTGTGCTGGATTCCCCGCACGGCGACACCATAAAGGTCTCATGCTCAGAGAGCCTTAGCGCTTTTGACACTTTGGTTCACATTTGCGACTATAGGAAATCGAATGTTAAAAACGTATTGGCAAAAATATGAGATTCATGATTTAAGTCCTCTGGCATTTCACTGGAAAATCGTCGCACTACGCACTTCATCATGGAGGGAAGGCAGTGGTAGAACCATTGTGCATACGCAAGATCTGCAAGCTGTGGGCTCATGGCATCAAACACTTGCAGTGCCCTTTGAGCTGTTAGCGTATTCGGATTGCCCACAAACGTACGAATCGAAATTATCAAAGACTTGAGCATTGTCACAATTCGGCGGTCATGCTCTGTCAGCTCAGCTGGGTGAGGTGTGGTGCATTGCGGCGCCACTCCTTGTTGTAGTTTGTCCACAGGGCTTATGCTTGTCACTGGTGGCCATGCTTCATCCAAGGTACTCTTTTCAGCTGCTACATTATCAATGCATGGTTTGGATACATTCGGCAGCGGTGGTAGAGCGGATGCAACAGCAAGAGGCTTTGTGGAACGTTTATTCCGTGTGCGGAGAGCAGAATTCCGTGATAAGTGCCTTCGAAAAGAACGATGTCGCCTGACGTCAGGAGCTGCTTCTCGATGAGTCGAAAGGCCCTTCACCATTTTCTTCAAGACGGAGAGTTTCCGCCTAACTTTTGGGCATTCATTTAACGAGGCGTTGTGCTGCACAACGAGAAAATATCGTAGACTTTCCACAGACGGTGCTCAACTGACCGAATTTCTGGCATTTTCTGCACTGAAGCGGCTTGGGAACAAAGGGCCGGACAGCATGTCAGAAATGACCCATCTTTACATGCAACGGATGGCAGTCACCTTTAAAGACGATTTTTACAAATCGAGCATTTCCGAGGCGGGCCACCTGGAGTACTTGGCTCCCATCATTGGCAGGCTTAATCAAAGTGGCCGATCCTTGCTTGAGATGACCGCATCAAAATCATATATGACGCCGGTTCCGCCTGTTCATATATGACTGAGCCTCTTTTCCAAGAGGCAATTGAAAAGACTTACATAAGGCAAGGGTCCTACTAAACCCAAGTGTCCAGTCCCAAATTCTTATAGTAGGAATTCCGAAAACGCTTTTTGTTAAACACCTCGCAGGTGTGTCTTGCAAATCTATGATGGGCCGAGAACGCGCACTACGAAAGTGGCTACCGGCTATTAGATTTCTCGGACGGTCCTCCCGCTGTCAACCAGATGTAGGAGTCGTCGGACTATCTCGCCGCTGCCACCATTTGAAGGAGATGAAGTTCGTAGACAGGAACTCGGTGAACAGGATTTATTTACATATTAACAGTTTAAGCAGGATACATTGGCAGACTAGCGCGACTCCCATATGGAGCCCGCAAAACTAACATACAGCAAACAGTTTACGAGCACACAGCTCACTACTACATTTCGAGCAAGACAGAGCACTCAGCTCCCGACAACGAGCACGACACGAGCACGCACTAGCAGCCGGCAAACGCTGCTTATAAGCCCTTGCTCGACGTCATAGTTCGACGTCATTCAAGATGACCCGCCTTTTTGGAGGATGAGGTGTGTCGACTTGGAGGATGAGGGCTCACATACACGTGCCGCACATACACACAGGTGAAAAGGCCGGACAGTTCTCGGTACCGCCCAGCTTTCAGTGCCGACGTCAGAAGGCTTCGTAGAACTCTGCTTTGTCCCGGGTGGCTCGGCCAAGTACCAATTTCCTGAGTTGATCGCGCGCCACGTGGCTGCCGGCCCTTCGCAGTTCTGCGAAGGGCGCCCCGTCTGGTGGGCTTGGAACACGTGCAGCGGGCTGAAAGCTGGCACGTTGCCACCCCGTACGGCCATTCTTAACACGGCGTATGTTAGCTACAAAACGGTCCAGTGCCCATCGCTCCAGCCCATATGAACAGCAAAAATTACATTATTATCTGGAATTTCATCTGTTAAAAGCCCGACCTGAATATGAGGTACGTCCGTAGTGGGGGACTACAAATCACCTTTGACCACCTGCGGTTCTTTAACGTGCACTTAATGCACAGTAGACCTGCGTTCATGCCTTTCGCCTTCATTAAAATGCCGGCCGCCACCGCGGGACCTCGTGCTTAGGAGTACAATGCCATTACTACTAAATCACTATGGGGCATACATATGTGGTGCAGTCACATGAGATGTGTTCTGGAGTTTCAGGCGCTTGACAGTGCTATAAGTCAGATCGATTAGGCCGGCAGATGAAATGCACGTATCAGCTATTGAAAACAGTGTCTCAATCAGGTGTAGCGAAGATGTTAAGCTTCGCGCAAGTCTCAGCATGTCTCATCTGGATCAAATAAATGCCGATGTCTGAGGATGTTGCAAGCATGAGGCCTCTATATTGTTGTAGGGTCATGCATGAGTGACGTCATCCGTGAGTTGGTTAGCGAGGGCCCTGAGTAGGCAATCCACACTTCATCAGAAACAGAGAAGGTCAATCTTGACTTACTGTATGCGAGTTCAAATGCCGACCATGACCAGAAACACACGGAAACGTGATGATGGGGCCGCTTGGCTGGGAAATGCCGTGTAGTTCTACGATATCTAGCACCAGGGTAAAATTTCTCCAAGAAGCATTTCAACACATCCAACAATGATTTGGCGTCACAGAAGTGTGTTTCTGAAGAGCCTCTGCTGTGATAAAACGGAGGGTCTTCCACATGGCATCCAGTACTGCCGCCGTAGAAGACGATCTATGCTGCATTCAAAATCACCGGATAATGCCATGTTAAGAAATGTTGAGGCAATTACACGCAAGCAGCTGTTTTCTTTATCCTTCGTGTATCGATGGTTAGTCATTTCGGTGCCGGAAGATCATAATCTTTAGGCTTTATCGTTCATCGTAACTTCACTTATGTTCCCCATATTTGTTACTTGAAAAATAAATTGGTTTTATTTAGCTATATGTTGAAATTCTTCGCTATAAGAACAATCAGATCACAAGTATACAGAGCGCATTTTCTCGGATTTTGGTGCTCTATTCCTACTGCCTTGTCAAAGGAAGAGGAATGCCAAACCAGAACTGCGTCTGGTTGGCTACCCTACTTTGAGGGACGGGAAAGAGGGAATAGAAAGAAGAGATAGAGAGAGGTGGGGGAGGGGGAGGAAAGCCGCGGTGAGCTCGCGCGCGCACGCGGAGGACCTGAGCAAGTCAAAGGCGTTCAGTAGGCCAGTTGCCTTGTCAAAAAAAAATTAAAGCTAATATACATGCACTATAACGCGCGCACATCCGAGCCCTTAAAGCATTTTTTGGCGCCCTTCGGTGTGATTCGACAGCGGTAACAACTGTCATTGCACAGAAGCACCTGGTGACCATGTGTATCGCTGTTGAGACGCGTAGAGGGCACTTTCGATACATTTCACGGCTACAATTGCGCCATCGAGCTCCTTCTTGCACGCGTAGTGTACATTCTCTGGTGCACTTGCTAGTTACCAACCATGAAGGGGTAGCTATTAAACTACTAAAACGACATCTCGAATTTTAGCAGCCTCACGTGCACCAAGAATGTCTTCGTGGCTCACGTGTTCGTACGCATCGTCTGCATATAGGAATAGTACGACAGAAAGACGCTTCAACGATGTATGCTGCTGTGCGCAAGTCAAAATGTCAGTAGATGCTTCAGTAGATGCTGCATTTGAGGAGTGCCCACCTCGGAAGCCGGCCATTACGTCAGGGTGTCTTGTAATATTAGAGGTACCACTCGAAGTGCCCCAGTAACATTCATTCAATGACCCTACCAGCGTAAATGTCAAGAGAGTACGTTTGGTACGATGTAAGCTGGAGCGGACGCTTTGCAGGCATCAGTAGAGGCACCAAGCGGCTGCAGTTTTACAGTTTTTAGGGAACGCTGAAAAGAACATGACTGTTCTAGAAGATAGCGCTGCGCTCTCTAACCTAGATTAAATAACTCAGCAAACGTTACACCATCGCGACCACGCGCTGACGAGCGCCTGACGCCGCTAGAACCTTAAAAAGTTATTCCACGCAGGACGCCAATTTTTCGCTTTTATTTCGTGTGACAGGAAAAATACGTAGTGACAGATAGCCAAGTTGAACTATACCGCCATCGACCTACGCACAAAATTCACTAGGAACAACAAGCTCTTGGCTGCTTTGATGTATAACCAGCGCACTGAAATTTCCGCTTTGGGGTGGAAGTGGGCTAATGTACTGAAGAGCTATTCGCAGTACACGTCGTGGTGATGTAGTGCCTTTGGCGTTGCGTTGCTAATTATGAAGATGTGGGGTCAAATTCCGGCCAAGGCTGTCACATTTCGAGGAGGGCAAAAATGCAAAAACGCCCGTGTACTACGCATTTGGTGCATGTTAAAGAACCCCAGCTGGCCAAACCTAATCTGGAGTCCTCCACTACGGCATGCCTCATAATTAAATTGGTATTTTGCCACGAAAAACCCCTCATTTCATTTGTTTACCTATCCACACATGAGATAAAGGCGTGCAAGTTTCTAGCAATGTGCAGACCCTCTTGCATCGTTGATCAAGTTTAGGGAGGCAGTGAGCTCTGAGGTTAAGCGGCCTCCGAATAGCACACTTCTGAAAGTAAAAAGAGGCAGGCCCGTATTAGTTCTTGTTTCACATCAGTTGCCGCACAGCATAATTTGAAAATGGCTCACAAGAAAGTTTCTACGCTAAATGTGTTGGCAAAAGCAAGTACCATCCAATTGTGATTTCGGACATATAGTTAGTGAAGCTGGCCGATAAATGGAAGACATCACTTGCGCACAAGACTTGAGAATTCAACATTTTCGTGGCGACCACTGCACATGAAAATAATATCTGTCTATGGGCATAAGGTCGCACGTTTACGTTGCGACTTTATTACAAGACCAGCATAACGAAAATATAACAGAACCCGAGAATTTCTGTCGAGACCACGAAGCGGCGTTAGTGATAGCTTTACGCAAGCAGCTCCAGGAGGACATTGTGAAGACATCGGCGGTGGTGCTGCGTGAAACACGCGGAAACTATTGGGAGAAAATTGTACATAGTGTGTTACAACACATTATATGCAGGGATACATACGCAAGCATCTGGAGATTTCTGTCGTCAGTGTAACGAGCTGGAGGCAGATGCACGGAAGGGACATTTTCGCATGCGCGCTATGATCAGAATCAAGTGTGCACGCACGCAAATCCTGCAGTGTAGCGTGTACGGCGCAGCCCACAAGAGTACGTGTACACCATTAAAAAGGTGCTGGTTAACGCATGGTCCATTTAGGCAGTCCCTTCAAGAACTGCCACCGACGCTGTTTGTTAGCTTTCCATCCGTCTAATTAACAGAATGCCATTCTGCGTGAGTTCTGACGTCACGCCGAAAAGCGTTTGTTCGTCATGACGAGAACGTTCATACTGGACACTACCGGTATTTGGCGCAATAATCCTTTTTAACTACAAAATCTTTCTTAGCGAGTTACCACCACTTTTCCGTATCGGGTGTCTCCAGCCTCTTATCGTGGGCCCATATGTGCCCCCGGAACACTGGTCGCCGTGATGTTCCGAATGTAATTAAATAATATATTTGTTTTTATAAGTATAGACGATAATAATAGTAATAAATAAAATTGTCCGATGGCATCCAGTGCACTACGGCTCCGTACTCCTCACTGTCGCAGCACCCTGACTGCCCGCTGCTGAGTGACGTAAGCAGAACGCAGCGTCAAGGGGGCATGGCCTTGCGCTCGCTGCTCCCTCCCAGTTCCGGTTTCGCGCGCTCTGATAGTCGCAATTCGTCGTGAAACAGTTCCGCGGATAAACGCATTTTTCCAGATCCAAAACATGATACGGCTAGTTCTGAGAATCCTCTTCCATTCCACATCTACAATGAGCGCGCTAAAGCTAATTGTTGAAAAGTTAATTAATAAATTATTCCTAATTAGCAACGAATCACCCCGTATCTAGCGTCACCCCGTGGTCGCCACCACTGACAGCTTGTCTCCGAAAGAACCGTCCTTTCATTTCAAAACGGCTAGTTTTCAAGATTCCTTATTGTCTTCGTAGGAACACCTTGTATAAACATGAAGCCTTGTGAAACCGACAGCTGTTGTGTTTTATTTGTAGCTGCCCCAAAGTATGAAAGCTTTCGCTGATAGTGAGGTTTGGTAGCAGTCAACGTTTGCGAACTGCTACATGGGGTTTGACTTTGGAAGCAATTTGACTTTGACTTTGACTTTTGACTTTGCAAGCAAGATCACATCCTTACGCTGATTCGAGAAGTAGAAAAGGAATTCGAATGACCTTTATGGAGCGTCAAATGCACAGAAAAAAAATCATTCTTCATTGAGATTGCCATGGTCAAAGAAGGATTATGCCTTCCGTTACGACTGTCACAACAGTGTCGCAAGCCTATTAGCGGCAGTTCTATGGCCCAACGAAAGCGCGCCTTTTTTATTTTGAAATCTGATTTTATTATGCGTTTGCATATATAATTTTAAAAAGCAGATGAGGTAAATGCACGCCTAGAAGAGCAACATCGAAATAGAAGACTCCGTGACCGAAGCGTTTGGTAGCTTAAGCAACATTTTCTTTTTCTTTTTTTCGGTGATACCCATCGGTTTATGTCGGATTGACAGCTTCAATGGCAGTTGTGAACAAGTTAGACACAATGCTGTTTCAAATGACTTGTTAGATTGATGTGTCATTCCTGAGCCGAAATTACACTTTAAAAAATGATATTCCTGTTTCGCAACGCTTTTATGCTAGCGCCGCTGCAGATTCTTGCCCTCAATGATGCTGGGTTGTCACGTGTTTGTGTTTCACCAACTAGTACGCGTTTCACTCACCGTCTCCCAATCCATATCACCCAAATTGCTGTTTCATAACAGCTCCTCTTCAAGAAGTTCGCAATGGTGTGCCCATTATGCTAGTCTTATCCCTTGCAAAATGTTTTATAGGAAGTCTGTAGACATTTGTCGATGAAGTCTATAGACTGTCTATAGACATTTCTTTAGGCTAGTCTATACACAGTCTGTAGACTTATGGCCATAACCATTTTATAGACTACTCTATAAAAAGTCTGAGTCTCTAGGCTGTCTATAGAGTATTGAAAATTCACGTTTGTAGACAATTGCCTGCAGAATGTCTATAGACAGAAGTGTATAGGCTTATACAGTTATACTTTTGTTAACTGAAGTCTATGGATCCATTGTCTATAGACAAACGTCTATAGACTATCTATAGCCTAGTCTATAAAAATCTGAGTCTACAAAAAGTGTAAGGCAATAAGTCCATAGACGGTCTATAGAATAGCATATACGAATAGTCTATAGATAGTCTATAGATTTTCGCCTTACACTATTTGTCGAATATTGTCGATTCAGGGTGTCCCAGCTAACATAAATTTAATTAAGCTCTTCAACGAAGAATAATGTAGAAATAAGACGGTGCAGTGAGACCTGAATTGAAGGCCTATGACGTTTAGCCGTCAGACATCTGACCTGTAGGTCTCTTGATAATAGTATACCTTGCACCGCGTTTTTCTTTATTGTTTATTTTCGTTGACCAGCTTGGCTAAAATAGCTGGGATAGACGCTCTATATACTAGCTATATAAACCACATTTTGCCAACTATGTCTTGATTATATAGAAACAGTCGCTGCTGGTGTTGTTAATAAGCAGTCTATTGGAAATGTCTATAAAAATTTCTTGCATCCAGCATGCATACGGGAGCATACCTAGGGAACTCCACATCGAAAACATGCATGCGGGCGGAAGCAGTCGAAACATCTCAAATGCATATAGCCGCGAATCTTTATGCACAAGCACATTTAACAAATATTACAGTTACATGCAATGAATCCGCTTAAATGAAATCTGCTCGCTATCTGCTATCTACAAGTTAGTTTATATATTTGTTTACATGTGGCAACAAATAAAATGTTTGAATACATTATGCATGTGCACCCGTTGCTTCTCATCTGAACTTATTAAAGTTAGTAGATTAATAATGCTCCTGGAACCCGCTGCACTCTCATATGTTGTATAAAAATAGAAGGACTTGAAGTGCTGAATCATGCAATGCAAAAAAGAAAACAAGTGCACTGATATTGAATTAACTGTTTTTATTGCGCGACATATTAATTTTCTTAAAATGCAGATCTCACGCTATGATCTATTTATTTATTTACTATTTATTTATTTATTTTACAATACTGCCGCTCTCAGCCGAGAGCCTAGCAGACGGGCATGAACACTTTCTTTTCCCTACATAAATACATGTGCGAGCTACACAAAGAATGAAAAAGCAACATTATTCAACAAAATACAAAAGATAAGGTAGATAAGCTATACAACACAACACTAAACAAAGCAGAATAAAAAGAACAACAACCGGGGCATATCATACTCAAAGCAAAAACGTGAAGTATTTGGAAATAAACAAGTGTATACATTTTTTTTTTCTAAGTACTGTTAGTTTAACATAAAGAGAATAGGGAACAAACATGAGAAATCGTTAATAATCTCTTGTGATGAGCTCCAGTTGTGAAACGAACAGGGATAAAGAATTTCTCGCTGTTAATGGCGAGTTAAGTTCATTCCATTCTCTGATTACTCGAGGAAAGAATGAGTACCTGAATGCGTCATTAGAAAAGGAATGCTCGGTTAGCGTATGTTCGTGTTGATGCCGTGTTATTCTAGATTGCGAATATGAAATGTACCGGGTGATATCAATTTTATACTGACGGTGCAGCATTTGAAACAGAAATTTGAGTCGACCTTGTTTCGCTCTCGTCGATAATGTGTTGAGGCCTGAGGAAGCTAAGAGACGTGAAGGTGAGTCAGTAGTACGACATTTCTTATGAATGAACCTTGCGGCTTTTCTTTGTACACCTTCAAGTTTAGCTATGTTAGTTACTGTGTAAGGAAACCAAATTGTGTTAGCGTATTCTAAAATAGGTCTCACAAATGTTTTGTAGGACAGAAGCTTAACGTTCCGGTCTCCCTGCTCACGCGTTTTCTCCCTGCTCTCCCTGCTCACGCGTTTTCTCTCCCTGCTCAAGAAGGCGGCCGAGCTCGCCGGCCTGAACCCGCTAATAGTGGGTGGGGACTTCAACGCGCCGTGCCATGCCTGGGGATACGGCCACACCACAACCAAGGGCAAGCAGTTATGGCAGGGCTCGCAAGACTTGGAATATACGCTCGTCACGGATTCCAGTGCCCCAACGCGTATGGGCAATTCGTTTGCAAGAGATACCACACCAGATTTAACAATGATCAAAAACATCGAAAGGGCTACCTGGAGAAACATCCTAGAAGGCCTAGGTAGCGACCACATGATCATCGAGATCACGATCCCCCGAGCGGGAACCACCCTCCCGGTCAAAAGCTTCAAATGGACAGACTGGGACCAGTTCCGCAAGGACCGGGATGTCAGGCTGGACGACGAGCCGATCGGTGACATTGACACATGGATCGCGGACCTGACCAGGGATGTCGGGGAGGCGACGCAAACCATCACTCCCGAATTCCTGACAGAGAAGATGGACAGTCACCTCGCCCACCTCTGGCAAGCCAAGAAATCCATACCAACCCGATGGCAAGGCCAGCGGCTCAATCGAAAGCTGAGGAAAAAGATAGCCGAACTAAACAAACAAATCGAAGCGCACTGCAAAACCTTGAGCAAGCAAGAGTGGGACGAAGTCTGCAACGCCGCGGATGGCCAACTCCACAACGGAAGCATGTGGCGACTCCTGAGGCACCTGCTGGGCGAAACCCAAAGCAAATCCAAGGAAAGAGCCGACATGCAGAGACTTCTGCACAAAGAAAAAGGGGCGGCGAGCAAATCGTCATGAAACTCTGCGACAAGTACCTCCCGCAACGACCGACGGTCGAGCACTGCCGGTACACTGGCAGTCCTAGTCCCAAGTTAGATGAAGACTTCCGTGAGGCGGAAATCAGAACGGCATTCCAAGGACTCAACAGCAAGTCAGCCCCAGGACCTGACTGGGTTAACAACAAAACGCTCAAAAACCTGGACGACAAATCTGTCGCCAAATTCACGGGCTATATGAACAAGGGCTGTATAGAAGGCCGCATCCCGGAGCAGTGGAAGAGGTCCAAGGCTATTCTCATACCCAAGCACGGAAAGCCGTTGAGTTTCGAGAACCTACGCCCAATCTCTCTCACGTCATGCGTGGGTAAGGTCTTGGAACACGCCTTCCTGAACCGTATCAACAGCCATCTAGAGGAGACGGAAGCCTACCCCCACACCATGATAGGCTTCCGATCCCGCCTGTCCACGCAGGACGTCATGTTACAACTAAAGAACCAGATCCTTGACGACAAGACAAGAAACACCAGAGCCATCCTGGCAATAAACCTGGAGAAAGCATTCGACAACGTCGCTCACGAGTCGATCCTTAAACAAGTGTCTAATCTGAACCTGGGGGAAAGGGCCCACAACTACGTGAGGGACTTTCTGAACGATCGCAAAGCCACCCTGATGGTTGGCGACCTCGAGTCCGAACAACGAACCCAGGGAAGTGCAGGCACCCCCCAGGGCTCAGTTATATCTCCGCTCCTTTTCAACTTAGTCATGCTGGGTCTCCCCAGCAAACTACAGGAAATCGAAGGAATCCACCACGCTATATACGTCAACGATATAACGATTTGGGCGGACCGTGGCAGTGACGGCCAAATTGAACACGCACTACAAACGGCCATTCACAAAGTCGAAGAGTACCTCCAAGGAACGGGCCTCAAATGCTCCCCGAGCAAGTCCGAACTACTCATCTGCCGGCCCACGCGCAGAGGCATGCCACCAAAGAGCTGCACAGGACCCCGGGAGAACGAGGAAATCGGCCTGTACACCCAAGACGGAAATGCAATCCCGAAAGTAAGCAAGATCAAAATTCTCGGAATGATCATTGAGGCCAACGGAGCTAACGGCGAAACCGTGAGGAAGATCGAAGGCAAAGTCACCAGCGCCACGAGACTCATAAAGAGAATAACCAATAGACAAGCGGGCAGGAAGGAAGAAAACGTCATTCGACTGATCCACTCATTCGTTGTCAGCCACATCGCCTACCTAGCCGCCTACCACAACTGGTACGTCGTGGCCACTGTGGAATTAGTGGCAATGATTCCGCCGATAACGCTGCTCGCACATCACATCAAGAAGAGCACAGCGTTCCAATTCCGCTTTCGAGGACTGACGCTGCAAGGCAGCTTCGACACCTGGCACGCAGTCTCACAGTGACCGAGTGGAACTCGCCGAACTTACGACTTACACGACTGAATCGACTAAACCCCTCCCTGCAACTCCGACCTCCACTCGGACTTCCTGCCAAAGCTTTCCAAAAACTGGACAATCGGCCGCTTTCTGTGCAGATGCTGCTGGAACACCGCCCCCATCGCCCGTCGGCCCATAAAGCGGTGAAGGCGCTTTTGTGTTTCTTAAGTACGACGGGTTTGTGCGACCATCTGTGACTACTAATGCAATTTCTGTAAAACCACACGCGTCAGCGAACTTGCCGCAATTTCCTTCTTTCCTTCCCTCCTCTCTCTCCCTGTGATCTTTGTTCTCCGCTTTCCCATTCCCCCGGTGTAGGGTAGCCAACCGGACGTTATTCTGGTTAACCTCCCTGCCTTCTACTTTTCTCTTTCCTCCTCGTGGAAAAGAACAAGATCAACACGCCCATAAGGAAAACGTACAAGATAGCCCTGGGCCTTCCGGAATCGATGAGCACCGAGCTCCTGGCTCAGCTGGGCATATACAACTCCCTAGAAGAAATAGCCGAAGCACAACGCATCTCGCAGCTCGAACGCCTGTCGACCACCACGACGGGAAGCTACATTATGAACACGCTCGGCATAACGTACCACAACCAGCACGGCTAGAAAATGCAAATCCCCAACAAAATCAGCGACACCATTACGGTGACAACCATCCCAAGAAATGTGCACTCCGATTACAACCGAGGTAGAAGAAAGGCAAGAGCCGAGGCTCTGCTCCGTTCATTAGGCAGGGAGAGAAACGCGCGCTTTGTCGACGCAGCCGAATATCCGAACGGCCAAAAATACACCACCGTATTCATAGACGCAGAGTCCAAAATCAAAACCACATGCCGTGTATACACCAAACACTCGGAAATAACAGAGGAAGTAGCGATTGCGCTGGCCCTCACAGAACAGGAATGCGAAGTCGTACTAAGTGACTCGCATAGGGCAGTAAAGAATTACGCCAAAGGTCGAATTTTCAGTGTCCATTCTGGCCAAAGCGGGCAGATACAAAACCGCGAGCTCGAGGACCATGTGGTTCCCCGCGCACGTCACCACGGAAGGCGACGCGCTCCCGAACCTAAACGAGACGGCGCACCGGTCGGCGCGAGACATGACCCGCCGCGCCGAACAGGGCAACGCCTCTCGCACGATAGCGAACGCTTCTCGAGCAGAACGGGACAGGCTCACCAGATACAACGACATAACCAGTGCATATTTGAACGCCAGAAGGATATACCCACCGCCGAGTCCCAAATTGAACAGGAGGCTGGCCGTCGCCTGGAGACAACTCCAGACGAACACCTTCCCTAATTCATTCCGTCTGAAACGTATCTTCCCAGATAAGCATCAGGACGACACGTGCAAATTGTGCCAGGAAGCAACACTCAAACACATGCTGTGGGAGTGCAATGTAGTTATAGGAGGGATGGCGGTTACTCCGGAGACCCTGTCGTCGAGGTGGGCCACCGCTCTGCGCAGCTCAGACGTCGGAATCCAGACGTGGGCAGTCCAGCAAGCCCGTGAGGCGGCGTTGCGGCAGGGGCTTGACGTTCCCCCGTGGGAGACCTGAGCCCGGGTCGCGTTCAACCTTGCCGGACGTACAAGAAAGTTGTATCCATCCATCCATCCATCCATCCATCCATCCATCCATCCATCCATCCATCCATCCATCCATCCATCCATCCATCCATCCATCCATCCATCCATCCATCCATCCATCTATCACGCTATGATCGTAAGAGACCATGTATAGATTTACAGGCTATTTCCTTTAGTCAAGCAATGTCGCCAGGCCAGCCTTGACCTTCGTGTCATATGTTCTAAAGGTGCTGCAAGTGTATGCTGCAAATAAGCAGATGCACCAATGTGAGGCAAAAATAACAATTGTGTATTCTTTGTATGTTCATTAAGCAGGTTTATATATTTACTCAAACTACTTAAGTCAATACTCAATGCGGCTTAACTAGGACTAATGGCTGCTTGTGAATACAAATCAGTACCCTTATGCAACGTTTCATTTCATGGCATGATTAAACAGTCCCAAATGCTGGCGGCGCTGCAGGAAAAGTACCTTGCTTTTATGACACGTTCATATACGACACATTATTGTAATTATCCCAAACGACCCCTACATCAATTGCTGAAACAAGATTACCCAGTTGGACTGTCTGCGCATTTCTTGGCTGGTAATTAAATATGCTCGCGCAGAGTGATATGCTCAGAATAGTGACTGGAGTATTGACAGTACTATGCCAAAGATTGTAAGTTATTTTCCTTAATGCATATTTAAATGTATTTCTCATACTTTTAAATGAATGCATCATTGGCCATAACTTTAAGAGAAGGCAGATGGATTGATGGTATTGATATGGTCACTTAGTTTCTTACAGATAATGAGGCCTCTTGGGCATGCTAACAGGTTTCCAAGTTAGGTATACCACATGAGTGCCAGAAATACCACGCGAGCACTTTTTGTGTGATGGCACGACAGATATGCACCTCCTGGGAAATAAACTGAAACTACAGTTCGAATGAATGCTATTCCAGTAAATTGTTATAGGTGCTCGCAAACATGAGTACTTTTTCTGGGGTTTCAAGGTTCAAGACCTTTAGTTAACGCAAAAAAATATGGGTAAGAAATGCCATGCCAGTAGGATTCACTTTCAGTTTTTTTTTCAATAAATGGGACGAATTGGTCACAATTTTTTGTGAGGTGAAACGTTTTAAAAATATGTTTACCATAGAGATTCTCTGGAAACCTTGTATGGCAACAAACAAGACAGCATACCTATGTTGACATTTTCAAATTCCCCGATATTTTTCTAAGTCTTCCCTGGCTGTTTTCATGAAAATACCCTGGCAGTTTATGACACCTGCAGCTTAAGTGCAATAAAAAAAATATTGTGGTTTAATGCTTGCCAAGTACTGCCAGTCTATAATATTTAGAGAAAACGACTAACACGTCAGTAACTTGGCATGCAGTATTAGATTCAACTGAATCGAATCCCTTTGAATCCCTTGTTTAATGAAGCTGACAAGGGCTTGGGCAAGTTCTTAATTCATGGCAACACGAGCACAGCACGGCAGATAAGGACACTGAAAGACACACACGTAAAGCAGATGGAACAATGTGAGGAAAAACTATTCAATGAGTTAATTTCAAGGTTCATTAGTAGCTTTATATATAATTTGCTATCATCAATTATCTCTCTAGTTAACTTGGTTTACCTCTGACTTACGACGACATACCAATACGGATCAGTACGATTATAATGTTTCCTGATGTTATAGTATGATGAGCATAACCGTAATGGCCGCTGGTGACAGCAACGGTGCGTTTCGTTTCAGGACAGGTTCATATGGCATATAGTGTACTTATAAAAATAATCAACGAATGCGAGATTCCCAAACGATTCCTATAATAATAACTGCTGAAACAAAGATACCCGGCTAGACTGTGCACATTTTCAGGTGTTAATGCAATATGCCCGTGCCGAACGAACATGCTCAGCATAGTAACTGTAGTTATGAACAATCACTTTAAGAATTGCAATTTATTTCCGCTTCAATTTAGTCTGCAATGTCTCTTTTCTCATACTCCAAGACGAATAAATTATTTCCAAAACTTTCAGTAGAATGCACATGAATAAGGTGTATTGATAAGGTCACTTATCAGCTAAAACATATTACGATCTCTTAGGTGTGTTGATAAGAGTAGAACGAGTGCAATGCCCACTAAATTATTTGAATAATCTGTGCGTTATCTACTAAGAAAAGACCACCAAATGAATAATCTGGCTCTTTTTTTCTTTTGTACAGCGCATACAGTATACAGTCTGTCCAAGACGACGGCACTACATGCAACAGTAATGAAAACCGGAACACTTATTACGCACGACAAGGGCTTTATACCATGCACGACTGGCACAATGCGAATCTGCGCCAGCAGCTGCCTAGTGATTAACAGCACGTAAAGTGCATAACGCCGAAGCATCGAAGGGCGCTTAACATTTTTCAAATAGCCAGTAAAATAACTCCTGCTGCTTAACTGTTCATAAAAGAGACCCTAAAAGAAACCTTCCATCTATCATCAAACATAATGCCTTCAGTTTGAAACGTGTAAAGGTGCTTCCCCGAGGGACTAATGTATTGTTCTCTAATTTTTGGGGCTAAGTTGCAAAGCTGCGAGTTACTGAGCTTATCGCAGGTTTCGTGCTCCGAAAGCTTTTGCGCTTACATATATTTAGATTGGTTGCCAGGAGCCTTAATAATACTGCTACTTTTAACCTATACGAAAGCGGCAACGAACGAACTGCTGATGCATGCCCCACAAACACGGGCTTTCATTCGAGTACGCTAGAATTTATTCAAGTATACGTCTCTGTTTGAAAACTCCTCACGCTAACACAATTTGGAGGTGTGTACGTAAAGCGTGTCACGAGTATTTCACTACACATGCGACGCAGCGTTCATCGCGGCCCGATCGAGCGCCATGAAATGATATCTACCGACTCTGTCTGCTCAACACACACAATCCGCTTAGTGGTTGCTCAGTATCAAGGTAAAACATGGTGTATTTTCTTATTTACGCACATCAACTATGACGCTAAAATCAACAAGCGTGAACGATCGATTGCCGTAAAACGTTCCATAGAAACGAGAACAAGAGCACGTTACAAATTATGTTAACAACAAACCGACACTATGTCCGAGTCGCCTACGTTACATGCAGCCGGTTCGCGCTACGATATGTGCTCACCTAATCATGAGCTACTCACAAAAAAAAAATCTTTGCTAAAACTTACTGCTCAGTGCAGTTCACGTGTGATGCCACGAAAAAGACACGTATAAACAGACACCAAGGTACAGGCAGACACAGCGCTGCAACAAGCGTTCACGTGCCTGGTGCGTTTGTTGAAACTTCAAATTGACGCGGACAGATGGCGCACCCCCGTTGTTGGCATTGCGGATGCGCAGGAGCTCAGGGCGCCGAGGGTGAGCGGTCTCCAAGTAGTCCGAGTGCCTTTTCCTTTTTATTTTTATTTTTGTCTTTCTCTCTCTCTGCGCGCCATGCGCGCGGAACGGGTTGCTTTTTTTTTTCATGTTGCACTGTTTTTTTTTTTCATGGATGAAGAAAATGCGCTGGCACGTTGTATTACAAATGCTGTGGGCTATCGTATGGAACTGGAACGCACACTTGGATTAATGCGCTGTTTGTAAAGGCCGTTACAGGGCCCGTCAGGCGCTTGTGTTATCGCCAACGACGATGAGTAATACAGTGCCTTTGTGGCATATCTTGCAGCGTACCACCAAACGGGATACCCGCACACATGTTAGTGCAAATGTTCTGTTCCGATGATAGGTCAAAGCAATCAGTACTGCAATGATGTACTCATATGCGTGGCCGCGCAGGCATACCACCTGTGAAATACTGAATGGGCTCAGAGAATTTGGCATATATTTTAAGTGAATGAGAAATTTTGATGAGTCCATACAGTGCAGGATATCAGTCAACGAAAAACCACCCGATGTTAGTGATGCAGCCGAGATATGAGGACAACGTGAAAAGTATCTGAGAATCGTACGACACACAACGCACACACCACATGTGGGACATCGGTTCATCGCACACTCACAATGTCTGCGTTGTCAGCTACAAACATTACCAGTCTATGTGCTGTTAGCTTGATGCCTGTTTGGAATCCGCTTGTAGCTAAAGTTGGTGTTCATAACATCTATTATCACGATTCGATCGGCGTTTTGTTTCCTTTATTCTACTGCCGCAAAATTCATGCTATGACAACTGTGAAGACTGTCTTGGGATTGCCGAGAGAAACTACGTAGATCATATCATGTGGTCAACAAATGCAGAGGTATACACTATGTGTATACTAAAGTCTTTAAATACGCTCTAAAGAAATCAGAGCAGTATACAACTTCAGTCGCTTATATCTAATGTAGCTCTGTATTATTTACCGGTACCTGCACTTGGTGACAGCGTGCACGGGTTGGGCCAAGATTAATGACTTTTGTCTACAGTCAATCTATAGACGGCATGTAAACCTGAAGTAATAAGACTTTCACAGTATCGACTGTTTTCTAGTTCATCTCGCGTCTTACCACAATTGGTATACGGGCTGTTTGCTCAAGTTAACATGACTTTTGGTGACGTCCCACCATATAGCCTTCATCGCCGGTGATATAGGAAGCTGTGCGAATAATTCGGATTGCAAAGAAGTATACAAGGTGTTTCTCTTGATTTGAACGAAACTTTATATAGGCAAATGCTACGTTGCTGGAGAGAACCAAGGTAATGTTGTTTGCCGTCGCTTGGAAATACTCATATTATTTTTTTGCATTCCCCCTGATTAGATAATTAGTCTTAATTAATCAAGTGCTCAATCATTAAAATTAGATGAAAAGACTCGATTATAAAATTATTGAGCAACATGAGAAATGCCCGATACAGCTTTCTGTTGATCAACACGTGCTACATAAAAGTAATTTGCCCAGCGTGACAGAAGCCCACGAATACACGCAATGTGCCTCGAGTGCTCAGCCGCTCAGAAATATATATATATATATGTTGTGTGTGTGTGTGTGTGTGTGTGTGTGAGTGAAGAAGTTTGTAAAATGGAAATAGCCAAAAAGAAATTTACACCTTAGCCACTCTCATGAATAGAGAGTCCATAGAAAAAGAATCGATAACAATAAATGGAGATATCTCGAATTTTATTTACAGGTAATCAATAGGGCGGAAGTAGACAAAAAGAAACAAGCATCATATCGACTTTTTTCTATAGACCGATTATAGAATGGGAAGGAGTAGACAAAAAGAAATAGAAACCTTATCGACTTTTTCCTATAGACCGCGTATAGAATGCGAGTACTCGAAAAGAAATAGAAGCCTTGCCGACTCTCGCCTATAGATAGTCTTAGGGCCAAGCAATGAAATGTTCCTTACCTCAGTAAGGAAGCCTTCATTGCGATGAGGCCACCTTATGTCACTCTGAAAGCTTCTTTACTGAGGGACCCTCGGTGAAGGCTTCCTTGATGCTTCCTCAGCGTAAGGTAGCTCCGAAGCTACCTTCATGCGTCCTCACGCCGCTCCTGGCCCTGAACAAGCGCTTCACCTCACTGCTTAGCTACGTGACGCTTACTTGCGCATGCGCGCTGTCGCCCACCTGCGGAGAAGCGCGAGCACGGTACGTCTAGCCAGGCATCTTCGTTTCAGTCACGCGTGTGGCATGATAGTGTTGCTAGGCGTTGCTAGGCGTTGCACGACGCCGGCGTGCCAGCGTTGTAGGAGCACATCAAGTTTTGCACTGTGATGTGGTACTTTTTTGCGTTTAGTACAGAAAACTAGAAGAAAGCGTCCGCGCATCTCTATATTAGGTCTTCAATTTAAAAATTGTGCGACGATACAACATTTCTTTATTGAATAGTGGTGTTAGCGTGAAGCTTTTAAGTGATAATCTCGAACCCAGGCATGCGGCAACCGCTCCTTACGTGAGGACGGGCGAAGGGAGCTTTCAGAGTACGCTTGCTTCCTCCATGGGTCCTTCGCTGTAAGGAGGCCTCACGTAAGGTTAGGAAGCCCTCGAAGGAAAGGAGCGTTTCATTGTTTGAGCCTTAGACAAAAAGTGTACAAAAATAAATAAACACTGTATCGACTTTCGTCTATAGGTAGTCTACACAGGGGAAGCAGACAAAAAAAAACCCCTTATGAACTTTTTTCTATAGAGCGTCTATAGAATCCGAGTGTACAAAAATAAATAGAAACTTTATCAAGTCTCGTCTATAGACAGTCTATAGACAAAGAATGGACAAAAGTAAATAGGGACTGTATCGACTTTCGCCTATAGGTAGTCTTTAAAGGAGAAGTAGACAAAAAGAAACAAACACCTTATCGACTTTTATCTATAGACTGTCTATAGAATGCGAGTAGAGAAAAAGAAATAGAAACCTTATGGACTCTCGCTATTGACAGTCTATAAACAAAGAATTGACAAAAATAAAGAGAGACTGTATCAACTTTCGTCTATAGGTAGTCTATAGAGGGCAAGTAGACAAAAAGAAATAGAAACTTTATCGACACTCGTCTATAGACAGTCTAGAGACAAAGAATGGGCAAAAGTAAATAGAGACTCTATTGTCTTTCGTCTATAGGCAGTCTATAGAGGGGGCATAGGCAAAAAGAAACAAACATCTTATGGACTTTTTTCTATAGACCCTCTATAGAATCTGAGTAGACCAAAAGAAATAGAGACCTTATCGACTTTCGTCTACAGACAGTCTGTAGACTTTGTATCAACAAAAGACCAAATCTATAGAAAGACAAGGACGCCTATAAAAAGTCTATAGACTTTGTATAGACCGTCTAAACTCATTTTTGTAATGGATTATTGATTTACCGGACAAACCGCATTTCCCACGATTTCTAGGGCTTTGCTTTAGAAAGAATTAAACTCAGAAGGGACAAAAGCGACACATTCAATGATAATGGCTGGATTATATGAGCAGGCAAACGATGCGCTGGGAGAGGGGCTTTCTTGTGATTAAAAGGCCATCTCACTCTCTAATTTTGGACGTGTGCCGATTGGAAGGAACGAATCAGCAAATCATCTTGCAGAGGGAGAAAAAGAAATGCTGCACTGCGTAAAGAAAATGCATGACCGTCTTTTTTAAACATACAATCTCAGAGGGGCAGAGAACCCCATCACATAGCACGTGGGCAAACATTCCATTTTGGAGGCAACGAGCGCAATGAAAACAAAGGGAAGGGCACATGGTGCGCTTGAGCGCCATTCTTCACTCCTCAATATCGATCAAGAAAGCTGTGGGCAAAACAATTGATTTCCACTTCGTCTCATCGCCGAATAATAAACCCTCTTGTGCAGAGCCAAAGCATGCGGAGAGCGGAGAACGAAAAAAAAAAAAAAAAGAATGAAAGTTCTAAAGATTGAGCGCAGGTCCCGACAGACTGGTTTTGCTGTAGAGTGTTTTTCTTTACCCGTACGTCTGTCAAGAAAGAAACGAAAGGAGAAGATGTTAGGAGTGCGAAAGACACATAAAATAAACTTTTCAATTTTTCTGGATCGCATGAGCGTCTTATACGGTACAGCGAAAAAGGAGCGCAAATTGCGAAAAAGAGGACCCCCTTTGAAAATTTGGTTATTCGTCTCAAAGCAAAAGAACACTCTCCATAAGAAGAGGATGCATGAATTCTCATGTTGCTGGTGAAATTCTCCCACATCAAGCACTTTAGAAAAGGGAAGCTAATCAAAGATGAGACAAAGTAGGCTCGCGATAATTTGAGCTTTAGCATTTCAGGACACTGGAATTTCAGGAATTTAACACTGCTCCAAGCTCAAGGCACAAAGAGCCGATGTGCCTCGTTATGGTACCGAATTGGTGCTTCGGAAGTTGTCGCCAAGAAACTAACAGCACTCCAATTCAGTTGGCGTCAACAAAATTTTCCTACGTAAGAAAATTCAGAATATTGTAGATGCTCCAGGCCTTTTTCGTTATCGGGAGTCTGCTAAGGATCTCTGGATTGTTCGGTGTATTCCTGTCTCGAGAAAACACGGTGATTAACGCTGTGGTTGCCCTACCAAGCCAGTCAATCTTGTTCATGAGCATAAAAAGCGGTTGTGATACTCGTCTTACGGGATGCGTATGTTAGCCTTCACGTAGAGCAAGAATTGTAGAAAGGCAATGCGTGCGCTCGAAATGTTTTTGCTACACTAATCGCCTTGAAGAATAGCTCCAGCCTTGACGCAGAGGGTCTGTCAGTAAAACCAATAAAATTTGTAGCTGACCTTCTTGCACCTCACTTATTGTATATATTAAACCTATCGTTATCTTCCTCTGCCTTCCCATACAGACTAAAACTAGCCAAAGTGATTGTTATCCATAAATCTGGGACGACACAAGACATGGGCAACTATCGACCAATATCGATTCTGCCAATTTTCTCGAAACCACTAGAAAAAATTTTGCTTGAGCGTTTGGAAATTCACTTTAATGATAATCGCCTTTTCACAGATTCCCAATTTGGTTTTAGACAAGGCATATGTACGGAATCTGCGCTACTTAAACTAAAAGAACTAATTTTGCAAGACATTGAAAATAAACTTCTAACACTGGGCATTTTTGTCGATTTGAGCAAAGCCTTTGACTGCATTAATCATAAGATTATTTTAGATAAACTTTATGCATACAGTATAAGAGGCAATCCGCTTAAGTTGATAAGGTCATACCTTGAAAAACGGCGGCAATCTGAATGGGTCGATGGCTGTAGCTCCTGTTTTGAATATATAAGATGCGGAGTACCGCAGGGCAGTATCTTAGGTCCGTTCCTCTTTAACGTATATATAAACGATCTCGTCCATATTTCCAAGAAGGCTAAATTGATAATAGATGCCGACGACACTAGATTTTTTTTATCTGGAAACTCATCGAATGAACTCCTATTTGAAGCGAACGTCATATTGGAAAGCCTCCATAACTGGTCACATGTAAACAGTTTAAAGATTAATTATAATAGAACAAAGGCGGTTATTTCTCGTTTGATAAATCGGAAAGTAACCATATCAATCCCACTGCTAATTGGTGACTACGCTATCGAAATCGTAAGTAAATATAAATCTCTTGGCGTAATATTTGACGAACATCTTAAAAGGGCTGATCAGTTCCGTCATCTTTCGTTAAGCTTGTCGAAATCTGTAGGAGGTCTTTCACGAGGTCGCGACTTGTTTCCCGTGAAAGTTAAAAAATTAATATATCATTCATTATTTCATTCTCAAATAAGCTACTGTCATCTTGTGTGGGGAACTGCGACTCGCGTGCACCTAAACCAACTACTACTTCTGCAAAAAAAAGCTATCCGCATTGTTTCTGGCTCAGATTACCTAGCTCATACCAGACTACTGTGTATGAAACATGGAATATCTCCCATTCATCATCTAGTGTCATCTACCATTCTTCGCGCCTTGAATAACTTGAGCTTACCTCGGGCTAAGTTCATAATCCAACTCTCATCGGTGACACAAACGCACACTCATACAAGCACCAGACGCAAAGAGAAATGGCATATACCCCGACTTCGCACAACGCATGGCTCCCAAATGTTGCATTTCCTGGTTCCGAACACCCTTAACACAAACAAATGGTACACACAAAATATGAACGTAAACAGAAAAACAATTTTCAGCAATTTTTTTTAGCATGTGGTGGGTTCAAACTAATAGTTCTTTTTTTGCCATTGCATAAAAAGAAATACTGCTATGTTTTGTTTGAACTTCATATATTATATCGTAGTGTTGAATTGCAATTGTGTTTTAATCCTTCTGTTTCTGCTATACCGCTGTTTTATGCTTTTTTGTTACTTCTCAGTGCATTGTATGTTTGAATTTTACTTTGTATTACATTAAGTTTAATTGTAATTCTGCATTGTGTATGGTTCCTTGATTCATGATGCATGTCAAATTGTACTTTTTTTTCCTTCACTGCTGCCATTTTGTAAATGGGCCCCGGACTCCGTCAAGCTGCTCCAAGGCAGCTTTTTGTCCCCGGCCTTTTTCTCTTGGAGAAATAAATGAATCGTGAATCTTGAATCTTGAAATGACAGCAGACTAACACATGTGTTCGAAGCGATGGAGACCCACGCCCTGGATTTTGCCTCTGTTAGTCATTGCTAGGCAGCTCCTATCATGCTTTTTTTGAATACGGAAAAACACTTGGCCATGTGGTAACTATTTCTGCGCGCTGGCACTGACAGGCGTGAATCAGATGATTAACGTCGGATGATACAATAATGAGACATGGCTAAACCCTTGTGCACTACTTAATGTTATAAAGTGACTTCCCTGCGCGCCCTAACCATCAAAGAAAGAGTTCTTTTGGGACATCAAGGTAGTGATGTACACCTTGGGTCGCAATAGCAAGGTTGTGTGAGATATCGGTGAGTCTGTAAGAGTCTGGCTGAAACCTGATAAAGACACTCAAACATTTTGTGCTTACGCGTACTCAGTTACTGTTTGCCTGCGTTCTCGAACTTGACCCAACAAGTATCATTTCACCTACTGATGTGAACACCAAAAAACACCTGCGCGGTTTCTGCGCTCTGGCTTATATGTACGAAGTTAATTTCTTATGATTCGGCGTGACGATACACAATGAATGTGCTATTCTCTAGTTTTCTAGACATTAAGAAAGAATTCGACATTTGCAATCATATTCGTATTCAGCGTAATCTGTTGGGACTTAGTGTGCACGGGCAATCACTGCTATGTAAATCTGAGTTATTCGGACATAGGAAAGCATGCGCGCAGAGTATGAAAGGAAAATCTATTGACCATGATGGCACACATGATGGAGAATAGGTAGAGTGCTATAGTATACGTCATTTTCTTTTAGTCGCGTCATGGCGTATTTACCCCAAAGATTGCCATCTGGGTTGCATTAAGTTAATTCTCTTCACACTGCCGACGTCTGTATTTGAGCTTCTGCTCAAATGTCCGGGACGTTCAATAATTTTGCAAGAAGGATTAGAGGGCAGGGGCAATTTCATGATAGTGAGGGAGATGGCGGAATCCAACGCTAAAAGAAAAAAATTGTTTTCCTTTGCTTTTTTTTGTGTGTATGCCTGCCCCATGTATTTATATGCCGCTACTGGAAATGAAGCCTACGTTCGTTAGTTAGGTCTCTGTCTTGCAATTCTTGCTTGTGTCCTTTGTCAAGCTGTTTAAATGGCAAATACAACAAAATTTTCAACCGCGTAAAAATCCTAGTTTAATATAGGGTAGAATTAAAGGAGCCTCTGTGCAAATTTTTACGTTTGAAATACGGGTGGAAGCGTCCCGAAATGCTAAAAGAATAGCCAGTTTTAAACCCGTAGCTAAAGAAAAGATGATAACCATTCCAGTCTATGAAGATGGAATGGCAGCGAAATCTGAAGAGAGTCAAAGCTCTCGAACGAAAAGCAAGGTGCTTTCGCTGCCATTCCATCATCACAGAGTGGAATGGTTGTCATTTTTTGCGTTGGGAGTCTGGCGTGGTTGCTCGTTCGGAGGCGCCCGGGCTCGCGATTGTCGTTTTCGTTCAGCATCGCGGGAACGTTCTTCGTCGGTGGTCGTTTCGCGCCGGCGCCGTTTACATTCTCGTTGCTGGTCGCCCCGGCGCTCCTCGAACGCATGTTGTTCTTCGGGTGTACTAACTATACGTATCCGCCCCATCGATAACGCAGATGTTTTTAGCGCCGATACATCTGTTTATGTACTACGATAAACTTGACGCCACGCTATTGTTCACGGCGGGCGTTCTAATTTGTTCCACATTTTGACGTCTGCGTCGCCGCACGTACTGCACCCGAATGGGTTTGTTAGTAATGGCTAAGTCCATTTCTGGTGCCGGACGCCGAAAAAGTTACGGAAGGTTAGTCATATACAGCTTTCGCTGTAGAAAAACGCCGTCATTACTAATCCCCGGAAGTGATGCGCGACCTAGAATGCATGGCTCCTCGACATGACCTCTGAGATTCGGCGTCGCTCGCAGCATGCTTACGTCAAAGCCGCTGGCCACCAGGTGAACGCGTCGTCTGCTTATTGGCTGCTTAGAGGATGAAAATAAGCAAATTATACAATTACCAGCCCTGCAAATTGACCATGATTGCTTCAGTGAATTGTAAGGAGTAGGCTGTTATTCTAACAGGAATTTTCCCGTCATATTTGGCTGCCAAAGTTCTGCCGTAAAAATTACACATGACCGTTTTTTTTTTCATGTTACTGCATGTGGTCATGTTCACATAATATTACTGTTAAAACTACAGGTCCTAAACTGTAGAAGTATACGTAGTATTTGCAGCCAAATAGCATAAAATGTACGTAGTGCTGTAAAATCAACGTGAACCTGTCATGTTTATTATCGTTATTGTGCAGTACGATTAACAAGCACCAGTTAAAAATACGAAATTAGGTGTTTTTGTGCTCACGTGATGCACATTTAAAACCTAAAATTCATTACTCGCAATATGCCACAGCTGCTTGCTTTACAGGCTGCCATGCCTATAATGCAGCAGAGAATTCCGTGCGAAGGAGATGGCAAGCTTTTCCCGCCAACCTGTGAGCGCGATCTTAATTTTTTTTTTTCCATCACACAAGCCACGCATGGCCACGCTGACGCGCCGCGACAAGATGCGCACGCGCGTTCATCACGTGGACAGGCGCCGGCAGATTAGCGCGCGCCGCCGCCGGGCGTGCGACGGCGGGACTCTCTTCCTTTTCGGTATTTTTTCCCCTTTCCCCGCAGGAGAGCTGGCGCGGTCTACATATACGGACAAGCGACGTTTTTTGGGCGCTACATGCGTAACGCTGTGTTTCATACGTTGTGCTGCGCGTAACAAACACAGTACTGTTACAGTGTGGTATTACAATGAATTTATAAGCAATTTCGCAAAAGTGAGATTTTGTTGCGACGGCCCTTTAAATTATACTGTTTCACATAATACTGTAAGCTTCCAACTCACCGAGGCACCATGACTACGTAAAGTTCGAACGTGGAACTTCGCAACAACTAAAGCGGACTTAGTCGCTATGGTGACGGTGCTCGCAGGCGCTCATCGCTGACCCTCGCGCTGTAGACTGAATATGCGTTTCTCGCTTATACTGACGGTCACTTCCCCCGGGGTTCTAGTCATTTTCTCGTACGCATCTCCGTTCTACACTCGGGGCCTCTTTTACTTATTTTGACTTCCTTCAACGCCAATCTTGACTCCCTCATCCTCGGTCTTGACGGAGTAGGGTCACTCTACGCGTTATTCCGCGTCGTGGCTTGCCCGTTCGCGCGTTTTCGCCAGTGAGGCACCCGTGCACCCTTTTTTTGGGAAAGAGGCCATCACGCGGTGGTCCATTGCCGGCTCGCCTTCGGCAGCCTGCCCCGTGTAGCTGGGTGTAACTAGATTCCAGCAGTTTCATCCCAGACACCGCTCACGGTAGCCCTGCGGCCCATTGGATCCTCATTGTCTATGGCGTAACTGAATTATGGTCTTATGGTTTGGATACTTAAAGGAGGCAAGAAGAATGGCGCATCCGTGCCATTTGCATTCAGACCTGGAGTCATTTGGGTTCAACCATAAATGTAACCTGAGGTCAGACCGTCACCACGGCTTCGAAATTACAGCCAAAAAATCAAAGGCGGGCGTCTCTGTCGCTGTACGGCCTAGCCTTCTTCTCTTTGACACAGTTTATTTCACACACATAGTTTTCTTTTATTCGAGGGATATCCTACAATGCATATGCAAGTAAAAGATGAACCGAAAGAGGCGTAAAATAAATACATACAGCCCTGCGTGATTCAGGTACTGCAGTAATGAGCAAGCGCATTTGTTTCCTGCTATCCAACGGTATAGCCCTCTGGAACACTTCACTTGACTTCAGCCTGCCTGAGGGGAGCTATCACTCATCCTAACGAGCGTTTTCTGTATGTTGTCACGAGCATATGCATCTATCCATCTATCTATCTATCTATCTACACACACACACACACACACACACACACACACACACACACACACACACACACACACACACACACACATATATATATATATATATATATATATATATATATATATGTGTGTGTGTGTGTGTGTGTTCGTGACGCGCTGTATTGCTCATCACGAACACTGCAACTTCTGGCCCTGACAAGATTACACGCACGCCAGCATGCTTGCACAAAAGACCGCTTGTGCGTCTTTCACTTCTTCAAGGTAACCACAATTTTAATGATAATAATACTCAGTAAAAATTACTGTGGTGAGAGCACTTGCTGTGCGTCTGTGGTCCAGTGCGTCAAGCTTGGCGAATAAGAGCAATTATATTATATGGTTGCCCATATCAAAGCACGTGGCTTTGCGCTTACTTCACCGACATCTATCAGCGAGTAACGAAAACGAAATCAATAAATTTTTTTTTAATTATGGGTTTTTACGTGCCAAAACCACATTCTGATTATGAGGCACGCCGTAGTGGAGGACTCCGGAAATTTTGACCACCTGGGGTTCTTCAACGTGCACCTAAATCTAAGTACACGGGTGTTTTCGCATTTCGCCCCCATCGAAATGCGGCCGCCGTGGCCGGGATTCGATCCCGCGACCTCGTGCTCAGCAGCCAAACACCATAGCCACTGAGCAACCACGGTGGGTGAAATCAGTAAATTATAGTGATTCGCACGAATTCCACTTTACATCAATTGTCTACGATGAACGTGTGGTTGCTCAGAACATTAGCGCGGACCTTCACAAAGACAGACGCACTGCATTGGGAGCCCTTTGGCTTCGAAGGGGTTCTTGAAGATGCGAAGGCCCGGAGCATCTTTCAGAAGAAAAGGAGGTGAGGGACTCCTGTTTTTCCGTCCTCGCGTTATTTTAGACTACTTGTCCCTTTCTTTAATATTTCTTTCTTTATACTAAATTTTGAACAGCTGCATTTTCGATGGCTCTCAGGTTTATGAACAGAAAGAAGGAAAAGTAATGTTAATACGTTGTCGAACAGCTGAATCTAAAGCACGGGAACTACACGGAATACGGCTAAAATAAAATTTGTCATCTGTCTCAATTTCGTACGTTTGCTCTTTTTTCATTCTTTTTGTTTTTCTCGTTCTTTTCGTTTTTTGGCACTCTCTCAGAAAGGCGTGCTCTGGTTCCTACTTTTCTGGCCATTGCAATTTCCTATAAAAAGGTTGTGGCAGCGGCTGATTTTCAGTACTGCTCCCACCTACTCACCTATTTGCTCTGGGGTACGCAAATCAGAAGGAGGAGGAACAAACTTTTGTTGATACCAGCAGTTTAGACGGCTGGGCCTCCCACGTGGGGACGTCGAGGTGTTGCCTCTTCGCTGCCTCGCAGGCTTGCTGGGTGGGCCAGAGTTGGTCGTCGAGGTGGGAGCTGCGCAGGGCGGCGTGCCTCTGGACGAGAGGGTCACAGTATTAATTGGCTGATATTGGTGTTTACAAGAACATAAATTTTAGCAGTGCTTCTGGTTCCTCCTTGGGGCACCTTACGATTCTTCCATCACGAATTATTTCTGAGCCGAGAGGTTATTTGTGAGAACAAGCGGACTCAATGATATGCTGCTGAACTTCTACAACATTCGCTGTTTGCGAACGCATGCATCGTACATTCGAACGCTGAGCCTATAGAGAGTGACGCGTGCATTACGCTCGCTGCTGTAGACGGTTCGACAGCCAGATTTAACTAATATCCAGACAGATATTTCCTCATGACCTTCTAGTACTGCTTATTTGAATCTCCCAGCTACACAATACACGGTGGAGGGTCACCGACATAAAGGAGCTTTAGCTTCAAGCGACAGCGACTGATCTATGAGCATTATAAAGAAAAAAGGAAAGGAAAAACTTCCTTCAGTGTCTGTTTGATGCCTGTTTCCCTTTAGTTGGCTGTAGCTTCGGAGCTACATGGCTGGTCGGGCAGGCATGAAGTGTAGCATCCTGCAATTACTAGACGTAATTATGCAGTCACATATAAACATCACATATGTTAAGTCTCGCTTACCGATATTCTTATATCACCGCCGGTAGATTCGACTTCGCGGATGCGGCATCATTTGCACTGATTCATGACTTACCAAGTCACTAATAAGATACCATTGAGTCCTGCGCAAAACATGGATATCATTGTCGAGTGTTCTCTCATGTTTTCTTTGCTTTTAATAGGCTAAGCAGTATAGGTGCAAGTTGGAATATATTTTCTGGCATGCTATAGTTGAAATAGATTGCAGAAGACCGTACAAAAAAATGAAATAAGTCGATTAGCACAAAGAGTCAGGTTTGTTTGTGCCAAATTGATTGCTTTATGCCTCGCGTGCTGCACGTTGCCTCAATGATCGTGTAGGGAATATCAATCTGGAATACCGCCGTAGTTTTTGCGTCGCTTCGACTGCAATCGTTAGTTTTCACCGTGCATGAAACGACCACGCAAACCGCATGGCGCTATCATAAATAAAAGGAAACGCGAGAGAATGTGTTTTTATGCCTTTTAAGAGCTATAAAAACGTTTGCATCGCTCGTTTATAATGAGCACCAAAAACAGCAACACGTAAAAGGACTGACCTACCAAAAATCAGCACTCCAAGTTTATGAAGGAATTAAATTCATGTCGAAAGCAACGTGAGCTACTCCACATGCACAAAAAGAGAGATTAGCATGAAAGTGCATATTTGTCCCGAACTACAGTCGTTAGCGAGATTTCTGACAAAACATTGATTTTGGATGTGAGAAAGGCAACAACTAAACTTATGGTATTATGGCAGATGATTCGCCGATGCATACCTTGTGCTTCACATAACGAGAACTAAACCTTAAGAGGAAGCTTTAGCTCGAGTGCTGCTATCTAAATACATGTAATAGGAGAATTCATTTTTCTCGGCAACCACTGCACCAAATTTGACGAGGTTTGTTGGATTTAAAAGAAAAACTTAAAATCTAGTGACTGTTAATTTCGAATTTTCGAGTTAGGTCGCCAATTTTTTATTAAAGATTGGCAAAAATCAAAAATTTTCAAAAAACGAAACTATCAAGTTCACAACTCCGTAACTCAACAACAAAATATGATAATACAATTCTGTGAATTGCATCTAATAGTACATCCAAAGCGGACAAAATTAATATGTTACACATGAATATAAAAAAATTGTAAAACCGTTGTAACCAACGTAACAAATTCACGTAAGACGTAAAAGGACATATTGAATTTGTCCGCTTGGAATGATCTAATGGATGCCGTTTACAGAACCGCGATAGCAGTTTTTGATGCAGAGCTATCAATTTGTAAACTTCGTGCTTCTATTTTTTTTCAAACGGTCAAATATTTGAAAATCGTTTTAAGAAAATTGAAGCCCTAAATCAAAATTCCGCTTCCAACAGTCACTAGAAGTTAACTTTC
Organism: Dermacentor andersoni; assembly: GCF_023375885.2. Taxonomy (NCBI): domain Eukaryota; kingdom Metazoa; phylum Arthropoda; class Arachnida; order Ixodida; family Ixodidae; genus Dermacentor; species Dermacentor andersoni. The sequence goes on from NC_092814.1 coordinate 135,467,377, forward strand.
TCTTTGAAATGCAACGAATTTCATCAAAATCGGTCCAGGGGTTATCTCATAAAAACGTTTTTGCGTTTTACATGTATTTGAATAGGCCGCGTCGGAGTTGGGCCCGAGCTAAAGCTTCCTCTTAAAAACAGAGTGGTACGCTTTCCGTGAGTGAGACCAATGTCATATTGTTCGTAATCGTCTTGAGTTACTCAAACTATTACTTGAAGTGCGATTAGTTACCTAATGAGTTACATTGAGTGTGCAAAATTTTAATACTTATTTTAGGGCATAAGTCATATTGGACACCTTTTATCCCCCTTAACCCTTCCCCCCATGCAGTGTAGCCAACCGGAAATACCTCTGGTTAACCTTCCTGCCTTTCTATGCATTCTTTTCTCTATCGTAGAGTAGCTTTAATGAGCTTACCTTATTATATGGCTCTTTCTTTAGAGCGTAAAGAAAGCCCGCGAAATATTTAAAAATAACGTCATGGCGCGCTTATGTGTCTGTCTAGCAGCGCTCTCAGTCGCGTTTGAGAAGAACGACGCCCGCATGCCTCTCGAAAGTCGACAATTCCGTTTGTGTTCTTGTTCAGCGACAGCATATGGCTCATCATTTAGGATCAAGAGAACTTCTTGCTGGGCGAGTTGGTATTGATTCATTATAGCTATTTTTAAGGCGCCGAAAACAACAGAGAGCACACAAGAGAGGACAACGGCACAGAGCACCACTCACAACTACTTTATTTTAGCAGAAGACACGTACATACAGACCCTCAGTCAGCGCCTGCGCAACAAGCACACTCAAGCAACAAGTACGGTAAGTTAAGGATCTTTCAACGACTTATGCAATGATAACGACGTTTCCCTAACACACAAGCTGTCTTTATTTATATATCAACAAGAAAGGTAGCTTGTGTGTTAATATAGTTGTGAGTGACGCTCTGTCCCGTTGTCCTCTCTTGCGTGCTGTGTGTTGTTTTTTGGCGCATCAAAAATAGGTATAACGAATAATTTAGGATCATGGCATATTCGCAGCTACAGTGTAGACGTACGTTTGGCACCGTGTCCTATCGCTTTCTATGTTTTCAACTGGTATACGGGCTTTGTTCTTTCTAAATACAATTGAGAGAAGTGCATTTGACATGCTATCCTTATGCCGCGACGTCATTTTTTTTTTCGTATTTCACAAGCATTCTCTAGAGCGCTGAAAGAAGCGCCATCTCAGATAACTGCATGAAAATGACTTTAAAATACTAGATGTCTCTGAGCACACTGTATAACGTTTACAAATTCGGCTTATGCCTAAGTTTTAGTTTTTAATTCCGCATAATTTCATATCCGCCTCCCTCCGTCCCCCCCCCCCCCCCCAAACAAAGACGAATTTTCGTTCAACGGGGCAGTTTTCCTTATTAGAAACCGCTATGGGCTTCCCTTTGCAGCTGCGTTACAGTTGGGGGAAACACAATGGTCCCCCTTTAATAATTAAACGTAGCAAACTGATTAAAGCAAAAAAAGTCACGATGACGAAGAACAATCTGCCATCGGTCTTATTAGCCTAAAGTGCAGCACTCTACTTTTAACGTTTCATTTCAGCTACGTGAAGCACCCTGTATATAAAATATCGAAAAGAGTACCATCGTTACGGCACAACCGTATAGCGAGCAGCTCATGCAGAAACCTTGCGATGTGCACAGTGCTGCGGAGTATGGCGTTTGTAGTGGCATGCTGTGACAGAAAGTGTGTCTACTTAATAAGCATTTTTCTCACGCATTTTTGGTCCCAGGTTTCTAACTAATTCTAATTGCACTAGGTTCGCTTGTAATTTTGAATTTATAACTTAATGTTCGCTTTAATTATGGTAAAGGGACAACCTCATTCACTGCCGTGAAACAGTGAAACAGTCTGTCATATTCTCTAAAAAGAATTATTCGTCCTTGTATTGGTTTAAACTTGGGCTTAAGCAATTACTACCTGCATAACTAATTATATATACCCAGTTCGTAAATTTTTCCACATATGCGCGTATTACTTTGTTAGCTCTGTATTTTAGCATTGAGTTGCCCTGCATTCTTCTTGTTGACGCTTTTTATTTTTCATACATGTTTTTTCCACTTTTACTACTGACCGAGGCACCCTCGTCTGAATATTCTTTGCAAGATACTGAACGTTCGTAGAAAGAATAATAAACTGAAACTGTAGCTGCAACTGGGTCGGCGTGTCGGCTTCTGATGTGCCTGCCGGGCTCGCATGAAACGCTAGGCCGTCGAGCTGAGCGACCACACGGCGTCCGTCAGGGTCATCACGCCAGCGCGGGAAATGCTAATCAAGCCAGGCGCGCTTGAAAACGTGCACGAGAATAAAATCGAGTCGCATCCGCTGTGTCAGCAAAACTCTCGTGATTCGCGAGTCCTCCGTAGGTGATTCACAAATTTTCTTCACACTGATATACTTATGTAGGTTTATTTTATTTGCACCTTGTCAGCGACACGTCTACAATAATGACTTCTGTCTCTATTTCTATTGCTTGGAAGCAATAGGGGACATTCATTCAGCTTATCTCAATAGGCAACCATGACCCAAGAGGGATGATCGTCGAAACACGAGATGACCACGCATGGCGCAAAAAAATTATTCGACTTCAAAATTCGAGACGGCACCCCGGCGTTCATGGGCAACATGGCTCAGCGCATGTCTCACCTGATCGTGGTCTTCTTGCCTTCAACTATAGCTTGCACCCCACTTCCGCCTGCTTTTCTGTTTTTGTTTTTGCTTAACAAAGTTACATTTGACACAAATGCCACGCCATCATTACTTTAGAGCAATAATCAATTTATCAAGCTTCACTTAATTTTCTGTTGCTACAATTTTTGGGTTATTCTAACATAGCCACTGCCGTCACGAAATTTGCCGTCTTTTTACTCTTGTATATTCACTCGGAAGGGATGGCAATTTTTCCCTAGTCACACGGCAGTAGTGCAATGTTGATGTTTTGGACGTGCAGACAGGGGCACATGTTGACTGGAAGAAGAGAAAAAAAAAATTAAAGACGTGGTAGAATTCCGCTACTAAACGCACTCATTTTGCCGCATTAGCAAAAAAAAGAAGGCACGACATCTTTAATCATGGACGCAAAAGTTACGTATAACACACCACAAACTGTATTTACAGAGGTGTCTTTTCTTAAGAACATTTTAGGAGTGGTCGACCGGCTTCGCTGGCGATACGTGCGCTATAAATGCTGGCCGTGCTTCTCTTTTTACAAATAACCTTAGCGAATCAATCGACCTGTCAATAAGTGCCCATAGGTCCCGTATTGTTCGTAATATTGTTTGTAAAAGCAGATACCAGGGCAATGTGATTCTGGATATGCAGGGTGGTTAATTTTTTTCAACTGCGCCAAATTTGTACAAATTGCCTGTGGCAATTGTAACCCTTGATCTGAGTTACTCGTTGAGACGGTCATTACTACTAAGAGAAATCAAAATTATTCATAAATAATTAACATTTTTACGCGAATTAGCATTTTAAATAAGTTGCCTTACGGCACATATTTTAATCTACGAATTGTATCAGTGAGTATGAAATTGATATGGACTTAGAAGAAATTCTTAGGATGGCACCGGTTTCGAGATGCTCTGCGTCAAATTTGAGCTAAAATTGCGCTGTTGTTCAACTTACCTTTTTTATGAAACGGTGTTTTACGCATTGCAGCACACTAGTAACACGAACGCAAATGCATTTCGTGAGACACTTTGCGTGAGACACTTTGCATATCACAACTGTTGTAGCCTTGAGAATTTCTTCTAAGTCGGTGTACCTTGCATATTCGCTAGCTACAGTTCGTGCATTGAAATATAAGCAGTATCTGCCACAGGCAGTTTTTAAAAAGTTTGGTGCATAAAAAAACCCATCACCCTATATTGTTAGCCTATACTAAACATCTCACGCGGGCAAGAAGAATTCTGTACTAGTCTCTAGGTATTTCGTCAAATTATGAAGGTTACTCTGAAATGTGGTGCAATAAAAATACACAAATTAACTTTTGGCGACATATTATAGAAGGCAATTTGCATCGCTCAATAATCGTCAATAAGTCTAGTAACTAAGATGACCTGCCCAGAATTTAATTATATCGACAGCGCTCGTGTCTGGCTTTTCCTATTTTGTCCCTTGTGTTCGCGCTGCGTTTTCGTTATCATGAATTGAGTTATACACTTCATGCCACATGGTATATTTGGTGAACGGAAGCCGGTGAGGCCTCAGTGGTTGTTCCCTTACTGATAATTGTGAGAATAACACCAGTTAAGATATATGAGTCTCCAAATGGTTTACCAAAGTACACCAATCATTAACACAGTTTGACCTGGCTCTGCGCTGAGCAGGGTTTATGGGAAACCGACGCATAGTAACTTACTTACCTGGTGCCAGGATTACCGTGACCAGATGCATAGAAACAACTATGTATTTCAGCCAAATCATAGGGCGCATATACCGAAACTGCGGCTGTCAGCACGTGTAAAATATTTTCAACTTGTTACCGTCGATCCTTACAAACAGTTGTTTACTAAGATGGGGCCGGTGCTTGCAAGTGATAGTTTAAGGAAATAAAAATTAGTGTTGACTGGAACTTCAATGGCGGAGAGGTTCACGCTGCCTCGCATTGCGCCACGGCTTTTCGGGTAGGCGCCGAAAATTTCTAGCGCAGCTGGTGCGCACTTTACACGGGAAGATCGTGCTTCCCGGGAAAACACGAACGAAACGTGCCGTTATGTGTACAGATACAAAAAAAAAAGTGTGAATCTCAGCTTTGGGCGGGCAGGGGCGTCACCCCCTTCAGGCATACGAGATTAGTCGGATACAGGCGCGCATAGGGCTCTACGAGTGTATCGCCACCCACGGCTTTTACGGCATGAATAATAGAAACCAGGCGCTTTTGTGCGCCACCACCGACGCCGCGCGCGGCCTTCCGCGGACGGCTGCGCTGGGCGGCCGCCGCGCTCAGGCGCCGCGGCTCCGCGTGTGTGACGCATTTCAACGAGGCGCGGCGCGAGTCAGCGGGCTCCAACTGTGCGCAACGGCGCACGAGACGTGCACCACCACATTGATCGTAGCGGCTCTCGGCTCCTGTCTGCTGCGATCCGTCTTTGCACCGCACAGGGAAATGCGCGAGACACTGACGGCGCCGTACATACAGTGTCTCCAGTGCAAATCTGGGCCACTCCCAGCTGGAGAGCTTTGAGAAAAAAATATTTTTCATATTCCCTGCTCTCTCATGTCGCTGCTCGCCCACCGTCACACACACTTAACCAGGAGACGGAGATGATCTCGTGGGGCGGCAGCCTGTTCAGAAAAGTTCACGAGTCCCTCACCGTCTAAGCAGCCATTATCCACGCAAGGCGACGATTGGGGGGCGTCGGCAAGTCTTTCTCCTATGACCGGCAAAAAGAGGTGCCCTGGGCACGAAGCTTCGCTCAAGTCGGCGAATCGGAACTAAAAGAGCAGTCGGGATTTACCACTTTCGCAAATATGGAGATAAACTTACGTGAATCTGCATTAATGAGCTTTGATGTTAGGTGAAATAAAACATCCCAACGGCTACGCACTGCTAACGAATAAGCTCGGCGCCTACTTTACGCGGTGACAATTATGTTTCCGAAATATTGCAGTATGTAAGCCGCGGAAACTGCTGCAAATTCAATGAAAGTCCGCGCACCCTTTTCCGTTTTTCACAGTAGCCAGTCTCCTCGCCAGAAGTCACAGGGTCGTAGATTTCGCGCCCGCCACGTGAGTGTTCCGGCCTTCAAAGCACAAATGCCAGACGCAACGCTCACACGGGAACTCTCGTGGAGCGCAAAGTGGGCGATACCACCAACTGAAATGCGCCGTGCATCAAGAAAATAAAAGGGGGGGGGGGGGGGGGTCGTAGAAGTAGACGTAGCTCGTGACTTCAGTGTCATGTGAGCTTTTAACTCACATTGGGATAACGTAAAGAAGAAATGATGGGGGGCTTGCGGACGCTTGTCGAGACAGTAGTGAGAGAGCTTTTGTTCCCGTGGGGGTATAACTTGCCTCCTCTTATTATCGCCTCGCAGCATTTCATTTGCTCCGGTCTGCCCGCTCCCCCCCCCCCTTCAATAATAAACCAATTTGAACAATTCTTGCTGCAGAACGCTCCCTGTGCGGCATTTTGCAAGTTCCAGTGCACGACCATAACTTTCAGTGGTGTCTTTGTGAGGGCATTTGAGGCTGGTTAAGGTGATAACACTACGCTTAGAAATGTATCTGAGGCTTCAAAAAGTACGTCGATAGGGAACGCGAGGCAGCTCTCCAGGGGCCGTCTCGGTCTCTATGGGCGCACATTCTCGAACGCGAATTCCGATGTCTCAGAAAGCCATCGATCCAGCATACGGCCCCTACTTCTACGAAGTGTCTTCTTGACAGAACACTTGGGTCTGTGCTCTGTGAATTTTTGGTATAATCTTCGCCTTTCGAGGTGCCTCGCCTCCCCGTCTTGCGGCCATGGACGCGGAGCATGCCAGAGGCCCGCCTGGCCAGAAGTCATCACGGCCGTCAACCGCAAGGAAGCGAGTTGGCTCCCCCAGTGACACCGAAGACACCGAGCTGTACTCTATGTCGGAAGACGACTCATCCGACGACGGCTTCATACCCGTCCGGAGTAAGAGGGAAAAGAGAAAAATCGTCAACACAGCGCCGTCAACTCCTGCGAGCACAACGACTGTGAAGTCAAGGCCTGCGCGCTGGCGACGCGTCATCATCTCTATGCCGGAAGAACCGTCAAGCAACCTACGATTGCTGAACAGGCAAGCCCTATCCATATTTCTGGAATCTGCGGTGCCGGATCAAATTAAAGACATAAGAATAAATCCACGCAAGAGTATACTCGCCATAGACGTGTACAACGCGAGTGCGCTTGGAAAACTTCAAGAAATCACAGAGCTAGACGGAATCAAAATGCGTCCCTTTATCCCGATCGACGACACATCCATAGCCGGTGTGATTTAAGACATTGACATTACCATTCCTAATGATGACTTACCTAGCCTCATCAAGCCGGCATACGAAGGCACGATCATTACGTAAGTGCGCCGCCTTCGGAATACGCGCTGCGTGAAAGTAATATTCAAGGGGGATTGTATCCCATCCCACGTTAAAGTCGGACATTTCCGACATCCGGTTCGACCATTCATCCAGAAGCCGCTTCAATGCCATCAGTGTTTCAGGCTAGGACACGACAAGGGCGTGTGTCCCAACTCGCTGCTGTGTCCCCGTTGCGCTGAACCTCATGCAGAACAAACCTGTGGTGCCACGGTCCTGAAGGGCGCCAACTGTAGCGGCCCTCACGCGGCCTCGTCGAAGGACTGTCCCAGCATCAAGAGGGAGCGCGCGGTTCTCAAGCAAATGGCCAGAGACGATTCGGCCCACAGGGAGGCAGCCGAAGTAGTCCGGCGTCGGCGTCGATGTAGGCGCCATCGTACGTCTTCGAAGAAGGCGCATGCGCGAAGTGACAGTACCCACTTCACTGCGGTACCAGTTAGTCGCGCCGCGAAAAGGCCCACCACTACCACGAAGGAAGCAGAAAAGACTCTGTCTTTAGAGGAATGGCCTACGCTACCGAGCCGCTCCCTTGCGAAGGAACCTCAGAAGGTCGGGGCCCCACCTGATCCTCCTCCGGCCATGGATGATTCACCTAAAACAGACCGTCAAGTCATCTCGGTGCTACGTTCTCTAATGGAGGCCATTCGAGCAATTTTAGTGGACATGGGGACACCCTCTGCTCAAAACGCACTTAAAGTGCTGGACGCCTTAAGCCCAGTGCTTGCATCCCTCAACTAGAAAGATGGCTACCCATACCCCATCCTTCCGGAAAGAAGTCAAGGCAGCGTCCGTCATCCAGTGGAACGCCAGAGGGCTAAAATCACGAATTTCAGATTTTCGTAAGCTTGTGTACACCAATGTGTTTGCACTCATCGTCATTTGTGAGCCCAACTTGTCGAAACCAATAAGACTGTCAGGATACGAATTTATCATGTCATCAACAAATGGTGCATGCAGCAAAATCGTCATTTTTGTTCGTCGTGAACTCACCTATGTTTTGCAACCAAGTGCGCCCCACGACGACAATCAATATATGTGCATCACAGTTAAAAAGAACAAACTCTTGTTTACTCTCATAGGCGTGTATATATCGCCTTCCAGCAATTTCGATACCAAAAGATTTGCGGATATCTTGAGTGTTTGTCCCGCCCCATGGGTCATCATAGGAGATTTCAATGCACACCATCCAGTATGGGCAAGTACAATGACAAATGCAAGAGAACGAACATTAGCAAGCATCGCCCACAACTATGGCCTTACTCTCCTGAACGATGGTAGCCCCACCTTTCTTCGAGGCGTGACATACGGCAGCTGCCTCGACCTTGCTTTCGTCTCCAACTCTCTCGCCAGATGTTTGAAGTGGCTTCCAGACATTGAGACACATGGGAGTGACCACATTCCCACCTATCTGAATATCAAAGGCTTGTCGTCTAGATCAGGCCCACGGAATACCATTCGGACGATTCAATGGGCCAACTTCACATCTGAGATGGAAGATGCCTGCCGCGAGGGCCTACCATCTGGGTTAGAGCAAACGATTAAAATTACGATGCAAAACGCCACTCGCATGATGACGATCTCTTCCACGCAAAATGACTTCGACATAGAATTAGAGCGACTTCGAGCGCTTCGTCGCCGGGCGGAACGTCGATGTCGGCGTACAAAATCAATTCATAACCTTAGGGCAGCCAGTAGGACGCAAAAGAAGATTCAGCGTCGTACGGATAGATTAGCGTCGGAACGTTAGGCAACTTTTGTCAGACACTCGACCCCCGCAAGCCACTGTCTCACATTTAAAAAACGGTGCAAGGTCTGCGTTGCCTTCCGGAACGACGTTTTTCATTCAAGGCACTAGCGCTTTTTCAAGGGCGGCAAGACATCGATGTCGCAGAAGACTTTTGTGCGCGGATCGCAGACCAAGCGACTCATCCAGATCTTCCAGCCCGAGCTGACGTCCCCCATTCCCGTGTTTGCCGCATGGACCTTCCTTTTACAATGGAGGAGCTCGAAGCGGCTCTAGCTCTCTGCAGGCGCTCATCATCTCCGGGTCCGGATGGTATATCATACCGGGCCTTGTGCTATCTCGGAGAGTCCGCATGGATAGAATTGTTGAGCCTTTACAACTTCTCATGGCAGGAGGGAAATGTTCCTGACGAATGGAAAGTAAGCCGCCTTGTGCCACTCTTAAAGCAGGGCAAATCCCCATTAGAACTCACCTCTTACCGCCCAATAGCGCTGGCCAGCTTTGTAAGAAAGATAATGGAACGGATGATCCTTGGCCGCCTGGAATGGTACCTTGAATACTACAAGATTTATCCGATTTCTATGGCTGGTTTCCGACGTGACCGCTCATCCATCGACAATGTAGTTGATCTCGTTTCATATGTCCAGCACGAAAGGTCCCGTAAGCGTTTATCTGCAGCTTTATTCTTAGATGTGAAAGGGGCATACGATAACGTATTACATGAGGCCATTCTCGACGCCCTTGCGACGGTTGGCCTAGGTGGTCGAGTTTTTTTGTGGATTGCAAGTTACCTATCTGCAAGATCATTCTTTGCGTTAACTGACGATGGCCCAACTACGTGACGCCATACCAGCAGGGGCGTTCCTCAAGGCGGTGCTCTCAGCCCGACGCTATTCAACCTCGCTCTTGGTGGACTTGCTGAATACTTGCCAACTACCATCAAAATTTCAATATACGCTGACGACATCTGTGCCTGGACTTCGGCAGTCACACGTCCTCAGATACGTGCGCGACTTCAAAGAGCAGCCACTTTGACAGCGAACTACTTGTGTAAACAGGGTCTCAGCATATTAGCAGAAAAATGCGCACTAGTAGCATTTACTCGCAAACCGATGACGCCTTATGTCATCTCAATCAATGGGCGGACCATTTCCTATGTCCGAACCCACAGATTCCTTGGCGTAATTATTGACCGAGACCTCTGTTGGAGCCCGCATGCGGCCTACATGAAACGGCGCCTGACAGCAACTTCCGAGTTGTTTAAATACTTGACAGCAAAGACGTGGGGGATGTCAGTAGACGCAATGCTTAAACTCTACAAAGCTCTCTTTCTCGGTTTTCTAAGATATAGTCTATATTTTTTTATTTATTTATAGTACCCTCAGGGCTTACAATGAAGCATTACAGAGGGGAGGGGCTAATAAATACAGATAAGTATGCAAGAAAGGAGAAAGGAAAACACGAATACTAATCAGATGACAATGCATGGTACAATGTAAAAATAACGCGAGAGCGACACAAAAAAAAGCATATTACGGTAACAAAAAATAATTATACAAAGAAAAACGGAAATCTTCGGTAATACAGATTAAAATATAAATACATGGTATATAGGACAAGTTAGAGTGAGACAATAAGCACAGAATGATAGAAAATAAAGCATAATACAAAATACACTGTTTGTAGATAAGGTAGATAATAAAAAAGAAAACTTATAAACAATACTGATCAGGAGAAAACGGAATTGCTGCGTTATATATTCACATCAAGGCATACTAGATAATATTAGTAAGTGCCTTACGGAAGTTATCTGTGTTAGTTATATAGACTAGTGGATCCGGTAGGTGATTCCATTCGTGGCATGATTTTGGAAGAAATGAATTACCATAGGTAGATGTTTTGTGGAATGGGATGTTCACCTTATGACGATGGTCCAAGCGTGCGGAAGTAAAAGAGGCTGGTTCAATAAAGCGTGATTTGAGTGTAGGAATTAAGTGGTATATTTTATGGAACAGACAAAGGCGAGCGATTTTTCTGCGTTTGGAAAGGAGAGATATATTGAGGGCAAGTCTGATGCTAGTTACGCTTGCTGTGCGCTGGTAATTGTTAAGAATAAAACGAACGGACCGATTCTGCACAGCTTGTAAGCTGTTAATTAATGTTAATTGATGAGGTTCCCATATTGAGGATGCATACTCTAGGTTAGGCCGAATGTAGGTGACATATAACTGTTTTTTCAGGGAAGAAGGTGTGAGTGAAAAATTTCGTTTAGGATAGCCCAGCATGCGGTTAGCTTTTGATGTAATGTGTTCGATATGTCGTTTCCATGAGAGATTATTTGTAATGTGCACTCCGAGGTATTTATAACAAGACACTGATTCAAGTAGGATGTTCTTAAGATGGTAGTTACAAAAATATACTTGGCTGCGTGAGATTCTCATGAATTTACATTTTGAGGTGTTAAGATTCATGTGCCAGCGGGAGCACCAGGTTATAACGTTATCAAGTTCTGATTGTAATGTAACCATATCAGAATCATTAGTTATTTTTCGGTAAATTACGCAATCGTCCACAAACAAACAAACAGAGCTAGTGATTTGGTTAGGCAGGTCGTTAATATAAATGAGGAAGAGTAAAGGCGCCAACACAGAGCCTTGAGGTACACCCGATTCTACTGGCACCTCTGGTGAGTCATTGTCATTGATGGTTACATATTTGTACGATTGCAAAGAAAGCTGCAAATCCATTTGAATATTAAAGGGTCAATATTTAGAAGGCTTAGCTTATAGATAAGTGACTGGTGATTAACTTTATCAAAGGCTTTAGAAAAGTCTAAAAAAATACAGTCCGTCGCAAAACCCGAGTCCAAGAACGCATGCAAGTCATTAGTGAATGTTATTAGTTGTGTTTCACAAGAAAAAGATTTCCTGAAACCGTGCTGATAAGGGCTAAAAAAATTGTTTGATTCAAGAAAGTTTACAAGGTGAGTGAAAATGATGTGCTCAAAAATTTTGCAGGGTACCGAAGTTAATGAGATGGGTCTGTAATTCAAAGGGTGAAGTGGGTTTCCCGATTTAAAAAGCGGGGTCACCTTACCGGTTTTCCAATCAATGGGTAGGGCACTGTCGTTATGTGATCTAGTAAAAATAAAGGTAAGTATGATGTAGCTGTATTCTGCAGTGTTTTGGAGAAACTTGGAATTAATACCGTCAATACCACATGATGATTACCGCCTTATCTTGAAAATTCTGGCTCGGATACCTGCTGGGTCTAGGGTAATGGGATCCATCGCCGGAAAGTTAACGGATGTAAAAGGGGCATAGTTACTTAAATTTTCTTTGCAGAATGATTGGGCAAACGTGTTGTTTAGTACAGAAGCGCAAAGATGATCCGGAACTTGATCGCCTGAATCGTTTACGAGACTTATAACGCTATCTTTGGTACATTTCATAACGTTCCAAAAGCGTTTTGGGTTAGTTTTTATCAGAGACGGTAGGGTTGAGTTAAAGAAGTTAAATTTGGACATGTTTAAAGCGCTTGTATAGGCTTTCGCAGGCTTTCGTCTACCTGTACTGAACAACACCTGCAAGACAAATATTCGTGTCCTGCAAGCAGCACAAGCTCGAGCACTCATAGTCTGCCTTGGTTTGCCCCAATGCACGTCAACAGAGGCAACTCTTGCGATTGCTCGGGACCATCCAATGCGAACTCACATTACGGTGGAAGCCCTGAGAACGCACATCAGACATTTTGCACGTGCCCCCTATCACCACCTTGCAGCACTACCTTTAGACAGGCACCAATCATCATTATCTAAAACTATCATCAAGTACAACGACAAACTTCCCTCGGGCTTCACCGCTGCATCTAAACCATCGATACCCCCTTGGTGTCTTATCTGCCCCACAGTCTATCTCAGTGTACCAGGGATCGGGAAAAAGTCTGAACTGTCGTCGCCTGTGCTGAAACAACTGTCTCTGCTTCTTCTGCACGAGAGGTACGCGGACAGTGAACACATTTATACTGATGGTTCTACAAACATCCAGTGTTCGTCCGGTGCTGTGGTTGTCCCAGCAAAAGCTATTACCATTAGCTTTAGGACTGACCACCCAACAACATCGACATCTGCTGAACTAGCTGCTCTTCGCGCTGCACTTAGTTTCGTCAATCGGGAGCCACCTCGACAATGGTCAATCTTCAGCTACTCAAAGGCAGCCCTACAATTTGTACTATCAGCTCTGCGTCGCGGGCCATTCGAACAGCTCGTATTCAATATTAGATGCCTACTCCATACATCACAGGAGAAAGGACACCACGTGACGTTTCAGTGGCTGCCAAGTCACTGCGGTGTCACTGGAAACGAAGACGCCGATAACGCCACTCGGGCAGCTCTTGAAGACGCACAAGAAGAGGCCATACCGCTGTCATGATCCGACGCAGCTAGCAGACTTCGAGTGCTTGCACAGGAGATTACGCTCTCTCTATGGTGCACACCAAACAGACAGACCAACCAGATCAACCGTCAATACCACCTGCCCTCTTTGATGCGTCTCTATATGCCAACTGGACTCCGCCGAAGAGAGGCGACTCTGCTTTATCGCTTATGGCTAGGGGTGGCTTTCACGAAATCTTACTCCTTCCGCATTGGAATGGCCGACAACGCTCTCTGCAATGCCTGTCTTTGCGAGGAGACGCTGGAACACATTCTGTGCGACTGTCCTGAATATAATGTTCAGCGACAGTCCCTGGCATCTGTTCTAGCGCACCTTGACCATTGTCCCTCGACACGATATTCACATGCCGCCGACAGAAGACATCGCAGGTGAAGGCGACGAAGGGACTACTTCGGTTTTTGAAAGAGACGGGATTGGACAAGCGGCTGTGACAGTGATATCACGTACCATGCCAGATTGATGGACTCCAACGGACGAGGTGTCTGTGCTGTGCTATGTGCTCTCTCTCCCTCACCCCCTTCCCCATCTTTCATCTCCCCCATCGCTCTCCCATGTGTAGGGTAGCAAACCGGTTAAGCTAAACTGGTTAACCTCCCTGCCTTTCCTTCTCCACTTTTTCCTTCCTCCCTTCCTTCCTTCCTTGACATCTTAGTCAATAACCGCACATATCTTGGTAGTTGCCATTGTGTGTTGTTTTGTCTTTCCTACCCTTCTCAGAATTTCTGTCGTGGCTTACCCTGAAACGCAAAATAGAACAGCCTTTGCGTGAAACTAATAAGAGTATGCATAAGCGCGTATTTTTTAAAATAAATTGTAAGGGGGCAAAATTCTTGCGAGTAATGGAGTGATTGGCTAGCGCGAACAATATTTTCGTCAAAGCCATTCGTTAAGTGGATTAGTATGTTAAATAAAACTTGCATAACGAAAATAATTGAAAACACGCCTTCCTGTACGACTAAATATAACGGAAGTGTCGTCGGAGAAAAACCTGCAAGCTCAACTTTAAAGCGATAGCTTTCTTTAGGTACTTGATCCGCTTTGGATGGACATCGGCAAATTTCGCACAATAAAAACTGGGAGGAGAGTAATGAGCGGGTAGAGAAAGCGGCGGTGCGGAGGAGGAGGACACCAAGACACTTGATTTGTTAGTGTGGGCGTGGGTGACGTCCCGTATTAGGGGAACAGGAGGTGAGGAGGGCACGTGCCAGCTGCGAGCGGCCCATTCGCAACAGACACCTCCGCAGAAAGTGCAGCCGCTTGAAGGATAGCCATTAAGAAGAAGTTGCAGACCGAATGCCAATAATAGTCGTGCTTGCTTTGAAGCTCGAACTGGGGCGCTGTGAATACAATCAGGTATACTGTGTCGTGGTATCATTTGGCACTGCGGTTGACGGCGAGATTGCCGCTTTGTGGGCTGAGATGTCCATCTGGTTTTGTGATTCACAGGTTGGATGGGGATATGCATAGGGATATGCCGCAGGTTATAAAAGAAAGCTATAACTGACATGGCCAATGATCTTCGAGGATTTCTGCCACATTTTGCTAATTGTAAAGGCCTTGCTGCGATATTTTACACGTAATAACAATTATACGCTCGTAAAAATCAGTCATCATTGCTCGAGCACGCTGGAAAAAATATGTGCTAGTTAACGGACATAATAGCGCATATATGTATTGTACATTTTTGAAGTACTTTTCCGTTTCCTAATTAGGGAAATGAAGGTGGCCGTATTTTAACAGCCGGTTCTAACCTTTAACTGCATTTTTTTCAATGAGAAGCATAACAAGATCAAATACATGACTGTCGGTTATGAACTAGGCGTTTTAACTACTGCAAACTAACAGCTGGTAATCTAATGTGGTGCGGAGCAGAAGGCGCAGGTCGTCATAGTGGGTACAGCTGCAGCGATGTCCACCTTGGCTTTGAGGCAAATGGGCTTGCGTTTGCTGTAAATGGCGCACGGTGACAGCTTGAAGTTTTACACTGCTGGCTTTGTTTCATGTGCTAGCTGTTTGGTTGCGTTTATCACCCCGGTTCTATTAGTAACAATCAAGTTTATTGTCTCGCCTGATGACATTGACGGCGGCTGAGCTTGCCGCTCTTTTTACAGCGATTGATTATGTCACTGAAGAACCATTGAGAAAGTTGATCGTCTTTTGTGATTCCAAGGCAGCCCTTCAGAGTCCGCTGTCAAGCGTGCGTTACAGAACCCGGGATCAGTTAGTTTACGAGATCAGGGGGGCTCACCCTCGTACGCTCGAAACAGGCCGCAACATCGTTTTTCAGGGGTTGCCGGGTCATTGCTGCATCATTCGTAATGGTCACGCTGATGGTACCGCTCGGACAGCCCACGACACCACCCAGACAGTTCGAATATCTTTCTGCAAAAAAAAAAAATGAAAACAACATTCACTGGCACGCAGTGCATCTCTAGTTCACTGGAACTTTCCTTAATTCTCGAAATATCAATTGCAAACCCTAGATCCATCCCTGAATCTGCAGCTACCACAATGCCTCTCAAGCTGCGATACAACATTGCTGTGTCGCTTGTGGCTGGGAGTGGCACTTACAAAGAGCTATGTGTTCCTTATTGAGATGAGGGACATACTTTAGCGTGGCAGTTGCGGGTGTAGGCTGTTGATCGGATATACACAAAAGCGAAAATGCACCACAGTGCCTTCCTCACGTGGGTGGCTCTGTACTCGCTGGCACACTGTGGATCCTACGAATCATCTTGGCTATTGCACTTAAGAGAATTACGCAAGCTGAAAGCCGTACAACTTTCACGGGAACTATGGCAAGGCAGTTTGCTTATGGTATCGGCAATCTCCAAGGATGTCGTATGGGGTAGCTTCTTCGCAGCCACGTGGTTGGTCGCAGAAACTGGTCATAAACCTCTGTACTTATAGCGTACCTGTCGATCAATTACCTAGTGTCTTCACTTCGAGTCGCCGGCTTCTTACGTCTTGCTTCGTTCCAACTTTGAAACAACTACCTCTTGCCCTTCTAGCTTTACTTATTTCACTTTATGGGGCAATGCCTTGTCCGCCGGCGACTCCGGAGGAGGAGGACGAGCGAGTTCATTCAAAATTCTCAGTGTGGCTCAAACCAGAGCGGTTTCTCGAAGGAAATAACCGTGTGCACAAAGTAGAGACTTCGATTTGCGACCGCTTAAGGCGCATTCCTGCGGGGATGAAATCTGAAGCACTGAACTGCGGCGCCCCTAAAAGCCCACGTTAAGTGTTTCTTTAAATACTCATATTTGTGCGCAATGGGATAGGTTTGGTCAAATAATAGATAAAGCTCATCCTGCGTTTTGATTCCCTTTGCAATAAAGCTTCGATCAGGCACTTGTGGTGCCGATACAGCTGTTTGGCTCGTGGTTACAATTATAGTTCGTTTCCGTTCCTTCATCGTTACCTTCGTCAGGGACTTAAAACGCTGCCTGACCACGTGTATCCAGAGCCGCTGAGCGGATGGTAGGAACAAAACAGAACCATACTAATCATTGTTATTCGGTGGTCCTGGTGACTTCTTTGTGACCCACCACAGTGGCTCAGTGGCTACGGCGTACGAAGTCGCTGGTGAAATTCGTTGCCGCGGCGGCCGTACTCTGATGGTGGCGTAATGCAAAAGCGCTCGCGTACTGAGATTTAAATAATCCGGAGGTTCTCCACTATGGCGTCTATCACAGCCTGTGCGGTGCTTTGGGAGGGTAACCATCGCGACATGATTAGATTTTGATTTAATTGTTAATTGTTTTATTACATAAGAATAACCACTATCATGACTATCACGAATTCAGTGTGTATGTGAAGAAAATAAGGTAAACGTCGGGCGTGATGAAGCGCACTCATTTAGTAACAAGCACACTAAATTCACCGGGGTTTCTGCGGCGCTCTTATACCCCTGCCAAGCGGGCAAGTTAAGTGCACTTACGGAGAGTGCACTCGGTTTTAAGTGCCCTTTCCCAAATATAAACGTCGAAAGCGGAGTGTACTCGCAGAAGAGTACGTGCACTCCGGACGGAGTGCGTTCACGGAAAGCAACTTGCTTGTCGAGTGCGTAGCCTCGCCGCCAGCGGCTTCAACGATACAAAATGTAATGCATAGAAAAAGAACACAGAAGTTCATTCTAGCCGTTGAACAGTTTTTAACAAAATAATCAGAACAGAACTCGCTTATATTCTGTTCTAGCAGGATCAAATGCCGCCTCATCGCACGCCACCATCTTGTTCTGGATTGGCTAGGCGTTCGCCTTGGCCGCCTTTGACTTGCAACACCTTTCTGATAAAAATATTTTCGTTTTTCGTTGAGTAAATATAGATTAAGATTGTTTTTTATTTATAATACAACTAAAGCAATCGCTTTTTAGAAGGTTTCTTTATTTTAATCTACATCTTCAAAAAACATGATTTAAGTCTGTCGCCATCTTTTTTAGTGCGAGTGCACTCTGTTTTCCCGTTGAGTACCGCGAAGCCTAAAGTGTCACTCAAGGTCCCGAAGTGCACTAGCTTAAGTAAGTGCATATAACTTGCACGCTTGATAGGGGTACTAGTCTGTCAACTACATAATAGGCACCACCGGCAGCAATTGCTACCGCGACAAAGTCTTGGCGAAGCTAACAAACAGAAAAATAGCGAATGTGGAAAACATTTTTTAATGGCACGCGACCGTGTTCAGCAAGTGCAGATACACTGAGAGTACTTCGGCGTAACTGCGCTGTGATCTTTTTTTTTTCTTTTTTTTTAGTGTATACTGGTCTGAAATCTCTCCCCACATATATCGTGTACGGCTTCCGGGAAAACGAAGACCACTACGAGGCGATCAATTTTATTCACGAAGCCCACGCATGTCTTTTACTCGACTACAAGAACAAGAGATAAAAAAATAGGCTAGTCTTCAATTACGCCCGGAAGTTGCTGATTTTTTGTTTTAGGAGTTGACGAGGCGCCGCACGGGAAGCGGACAGGAACCGTACTCTGGGGTAAGGCGAGAAATATGCTGTTCCTTGTGGGAGACATTATCATGGAAATACAGTCCGACATGGACGTGAGTGGATACCTAAGCGTGTTATAGTATTTCTCGTAGCCCTTCCCTCCCCCTCTACCCTTCCTTTCTCTCTCTGCGCTCTCTTTCGCTTCGTCCGCGGGGGGGAGGGGGCCACACGGAAACTACACAGTCGCTCACTGAGGTCGTTCAACTGCAGTAATGGACGCACTGCTTTGTAGGCTTGTGAGGCATGCGGCCATAGTACAAATAAATGTGTTACCATGAACGATCTTGAATCCAGCAGCACCTAAGTTTATGCAAAGTATATAGAAGGCAGTAGTGGTAAGAGTGGGGACTCATCCAGTACTTTTTGTTGTTTTTCTGTTTTTTTTATTCGTTCTTTTCATCCCCGATAACGCCCTTTCCCCTGCATAGAGTTAGTTAACATCCCTGTCTTTCCTTTGCCTCTCTCTCTCTCTCTCTCTCTCTCTATCTATCTATCTATCTATCTATCTATCTATCTATCTATCTATCTATCTATCTATCTATCTATCTATCTATCTATCTATCTATCTATCTATCTATCTATCTATCTATCTATCTATCTATCTATCTATCTCTATAAACCAGATGTGCGTCTGGTTGACCTTCCTGGCTTTGGTTCCTTTCTCTATCTCTCTCTTTCGCTCCCTTTCTTTGGTTTTTGTAAGCAAACCGCATGAATTTGCTGCCACCAGCGTATACAGGGAACCGAAACGCAGCGCTCGGGGGGCTATCGGGCGTACATTAGCTCTGCTCAGGAAATTATAATGTAACCTGCATAAGTCTTTTTCTCGCTGATACCGTCTACGGTATCATAAGCAAGTCTTTGATAAGCAAATGCTCAACGAAAGTGGGCCGCATAACAAATAAATTGAATTCTAATTACGCAAACGTCAGTCGCAGAGGCCGACTATCGACTGATGCAGGTCCCATTGAAAAGGATCATTTATGTACTAAAGTATTGTTCAGCCCTGTCTTTCCCTCTCTTTTTTCTATCTCCAGTACAACCAGCAATGTGGAACATGGGACTTTCTAAATGTTCAGCAAAGAGAATGCAGGTCATTCGCGTGGAGTACTGTGTATTCTCCACCTATCGCTCTTTACTTGGAGTAGACTTTTATTTCGGTATTTACTTTTCATAATACTTTTAATACCCCTTCGCACGTCCGAAAGCTGCTGTCGTACGACATGTCTTAGTGATATTTGGCGTGGTTGGAGGCGTTACCATGTGTTAAAACGCAATTGGTGCAAGAAATATCCCTACAAACAACTACACGCATTTAATACGGAGCTGCTTCATGCGTTCTAACGAAACTAGAGCAAAAATACTGAAAGTACTCAGTGAAATACTTGAAGAACCGAAAAAGAAAAAGTATGGCGTAAAGAAGAGCAGTATCTTCATTCTAACTCCTTATGCTTGGAGAAGAAGAAAGCGCGCTGATAGTCAACACTTCGATGCAAGGAGCACTGCGCCGGGCTGTGTGTGTGTTTTCATTTCTCTTTTAATGTTAGGGCGTTTACACATGCGGAGACTTGCTGGTAGTATAGAAGTAGCGCCGTGGCTGCCGTTTTCTGTGTTTTATAATGTCTGCAAATTTTATAATTTACGTGTAAATATATAAATACAATGCCATAGTATTTGTGTATCTGACACACGAAGTGAATTTTTTTCTTCTTTGATCAAAACGAAAAAAAAAAATGAATATCCTTGTGGCACCGCGCGCGTGACAAGGAGTTTATCTGACGCATTAGTCCTTGTTTTGAAACAGGAGACTACATAGATCATTACTTCTAAGTTTCTTCAAATTTAGTTCAACGTCCATGTTCCTGAACGCCGGCGTAGCTTGAATGCAGCTGTGTGTGTTGCATTACGTGCATGTAATCTATGTAATCTTACGTTAAAAGGCATGAAGACAATGGTGTGGATTAGAAAGAAAACTGGGTAGCCGATATTCTAGTTGAAAATAAGAGGAATAAATTGGGTTGGCGAGGCCACGTGAGGCGTAGAGAAGAATACCAGTCCTCTCTTACTGTAGCAAAATAAATGCCGAGTGGAAGGAAACACAGTCGCAGACGGCTGAGGATTAGGAGATGTGATGAAATTAGGGAATTTTCAGGCATTTGATGAAGCCAGTTCGTTCTGTAGGGGACGTAAAATACGCTGATGTTGTTGATAGTGGAGACGACGTATACCAGCTTTGCTTCAGTACCTGATGTATGGAACGTTTTTCGAATGAATTGAATGATCTCCTGTTAGAAAATTAACTAAACATGCGAGATATGCCATGTCGCCAAGCTCACTCCTTTATTTTTATCAGCATCAATCAGAATTGTATTCACTGATATTTTACAGTTTCCGCAGGAGGTCCATGGTTCGAATTAGTTCAGCTGCGCAAACAGTGACGCCGAAGGTTTACTTCATTGGCCATTGGCAGAAATTTTGAGTCGCGTAGCTTAGCGAGTGTGGCCCTGCTGTTGTTTTGATACAGATTCGCTCTTTCTATTATTCAAGCACGTTTAGTGACGGCCATGTCGCTGCTGCACAACACTAAAGGATGACATTGTCATTAGAAATATTTTTATACGAGAAAAGTGGGGTTGTGCATGCATGACCAACCGAGTCTAGCGTGGAAGCTTTTATTAAACAGCATGGGCAAGTTACGCAGGCTTGCTGACCTGCGCTGGTTTCTGCGAAGGATTTATTTCCTCGGTCCGCCATTTCTTTTACGAGCCGTTGGTTCGACATCAAATGTATCGTGTGCACGAGATAGACTAGGAACCAAAATTACAATTCTTCGAGTTTTCTCAATGAAAGCGCCAACTATGCGGCTGTTCTCCTTAATGACATAATGTATTCAACTGCCCTCATTTATTGGCCATAGTCTTCTTACGAAACAATAAACATCGCAGTTTTCTAATACTGTAGCTCTTCCCACTTGCATAGCCGCAGCTTGTGGGCCCTCGAGCACATTTTTGGGTGAGCGTAGGAGACTCCAGGGGTATAAAAAACACACAGAACTGTCTATGTCATTCCTTATTTGCCTCCTGCATTAATTCATCGTCTTGTTCCCCTACCGAGCTCAGTTATTTAAATCAAATAGCCTTCTTCCGCAGTTACGGGTCATAATAAGTTTGCTTTGTAGTACATTCACTTCACGTTTAAGCCAGTAGGAGTTGTCTCTTTTCAGTTAGTAAGTACGCAACGTTACCATTCGCCGCGGTTGGGCAATGTCTGTGGCGTTATGCTTTTGAGCAGAAAGTCGCGGGCTCGATTCCCTGTCGCGCGGCGGCAACATTTCTATGGAGGCGAAACGCGAACACGCTCGTGTTCTTATATTTAGGGGCACGTTAAAAAAAGGAACCCAATAAAACAACACTCGTTTTGCTGTTTCAGAAATCACAGAGTCCCTGTCGTGTGGTCCCTTTTTCTTTGCACCCGCCGTGGTTGTTCAGTGGCTATGGTGTTAGGCTGCTGAGCACGAGGTCGCGGGATCAAATCCCGGCCACGGCGGCCGCATTTCGATGGGGGCGAAAGGCGAAAACACCCGTGTACTTAGATGTAGGTGCACGTTAAAGAACCCCAGGTGGTCGAAATTTCCGGAGTCCTCCACTACGGCGTGCCTCATAATCAGAAAGTGGTTTTGGCACGTAAAACCCCATAATTTATTTTATTTTTTTTATTTGATGCGTCCTCGCGCTAATTGCGATTGTAGGTCAAAATAATCCGAATTTCTTTACTGTACGGTGTCTCTCATGGCTACAACAGTTATGCTTTGGGACGTTAGACCCCATGAATCACCAATATGATATGAAATATTTTGTTTTGATGTTACGTTTCCACATTTTTGTCCCTCGTTAGTTGAATAAAGGTTTCCGTTGTTAACCATCCTCGAGTCGTCTTGCTTCGTTTGTGTCTTTTCCATATCCTAGGGCTGCATATGCTGCAAGAGTTACCCACAAGCCTTCTACGGCGGCAACAATGATTGAATCTATACACCGACGGCAGCTCAATGGGTAACATGATGTGCTCGAGAAAAAAACTTGAAGGGGTGAATTTTTATCTTTTTGGTCATTCTTGTTACGTGCATAACGTCAGGCGAGTACTGTAAATGAATTGCACTAAATAAAGGAAGCTGGTCAGTGTGTTGGTAATAAGGTGACGAAAATGCACAGAATATGGGTCCCTCGCTTTTGCGTCGTGTTTCGCAAAGAAAAAAAAAACTGAGCGCAGTGTCTAAATAACGCGATACTCAACCTGTATGCTCACAAGATTGTTTTTTAACGACTGCGGGCAGAGTGGATAGACCGTTCATGTATTAACATGAATTAACTATGAGGGCGATTCATAAACATTTATGTTTCTTCCAGCATAAAAAGAATTCTTCAACATAATAAAACTACTATGGCACCTCGATTAGCGCGCGCATCGAGGCACACTGATTACTATTGTTATTAACAACACTGTACTGCAACTGCAATCACCAATCAATAAATCCCAATATTCTGCCACAAGAAATCGTGACATAACTGCATGAGAAATATTCCTCGCGTTTTACTAGTCGCAATATGTCTAAGCGCGTTCAGGTTGGAGAAAATTTTAATGTGCACTTGTCAAGTAATCCCTATGACCTTGACATTCTGCTCAACAGGCACTTTATTCAGTGTGTCGCCAAATTAAAATACCCCCACTCCCTACTAGCATACTCTTGCATCCACTCTCCTAGTCGAAAGATATTCGATGCTTTAGTAACGTTCTGGCTTTTGTTGTTCTCGCTACAAAGGGGCTTTTGTTCTGTCTTGTTGGTCAGCAGAACATGCACGCCGGAGAGCGTTTGTATTTCTTGAGCGAGCAAACTTGTGTGAGCTGCAAGAATCCATGTTGACTGACGGATTCTTGCAGCTCGTAACAAAGCAATATCCGCCATGCATTGTAAAAAATTGTTGAATATTTAGGAAAATCTGGCAGCTTAGCAATCTAGTTTTAACGCCCACAGCTTTGTTCGCGCTCGTCAACTACCACCTAGTTAAGGACGATATGAGTGTGCTGTCATAGTCATAGTGTGCTGCCGAAGGAGAGACTAAAGACAGCGGCTAACATGACGCCTACTGACTCGCACGGACTGCCCAACGTTTTGTATGCTGATGAAGCTGTTGTAAATAGGCTGTACATATATTTTGTGTTTATCGTCTTCTCGTACCGCCTTCGTGAATGTGCGACCTCTTCTACACAGCGCGCAAAGCAGAGCTATGCAGAATTCACTCGTTGGCTACCACTGAAATTGCACCTCAAGTCGAGAATGCTTGCGACACTTTGACTACCGTGCCTGTCGTCATCCTGGCAGAACCGCAAGACCCGGGCTTTTTTTTTGCTGCCACCGAGTGCAGTAATGTTCCAAGACTGGTCTCAGCTGTGTACAAATGGGTGAGCTTGCATAACCCCTGGAACCCAACTAGTAGCGAAAGGGGCCGCCTACTGTTAAGAGCGCGGCGCGCGTCTTGTTTTAGACCCATGAGGAAGAAATCACCAGCTGTACACTATGTGAACAAAAGGTTCAGTAGTTGTTCGGTAACCCTGTTGAGTCGCCAGCGTGCAGGGCAGAAAGATGTTGCAATACGCGTTCCTATTGGCACCGAGTCCTGCCTGATGTATACCCAAGACGTGTTCGCTGTTTTCTGTGAAGTTGACGAAAGTATGGCGATAGCTCTAATGGTCGCAAATGTCTTCGAGAAAATAACGGACGACGCGTTCAATCTTCTCTTGTTTAGGAATTATTTTGCAATGCCGGATATCATGTTTGAACATACGTATACCGCCGCTTTCAAGAAATGAAGAGCGATAACAGGATACATAGCATAATCGAAGCCATGCCAAAATTTGAGGCAGGGAAGCCGCGCTGCCCACCACGACGGTTTTCCAGGCAAAGAAACGTTTGCATTTTCTGTGGAACTTTTCGTAGCTGTCGTGAAAGCTCCTCGCCATCCTCACGTGCGGGCTGAGCAAGAGGTATTCCGCCGGCGCGGGTGGCGTTGAACGACCGACTACTTAGAATTGATGCTCTAAAATTTATCACAAAATGGTACTTGCACTGGTTGATTCTAAGCGCAGATGGTATCCAGAATATGTGCAAGAGCCTTTAAACAGTTATGTAGAGCAGCTTGCTTGTAGAAGCAAGTCTAAAACTTAGTCTAATGATTGGAAGGCCATTTTGAAGGCTCTGACGTCATTAATGAGGCGAATTGGGCATGTTCGTGCATATTCGAAAAGGCGGCAGCGATAAAAGAGACGAACGGAGAGGGGATGACAATGACGAGCACTCAGCATAAAAGCAGTGATATGGATCAAGCGGACGAGCGCTGACGAGGATCAGCGCTCGTGCTTGTCTCCTCTCCGTGCGTCTCATTTTTGCGCTGCGGCCTTTTCAAATATGTACCAACATGCCCAATTCGCCTCATTAATCAAGTTTATTTCTAGTACAAAGGGCTCTTTCTAGTGGTGTAGTCGTCCGACCCATGCGCTACCGCTTCAAGCATCGCGGTCTCAGTATGCTGTGCGCGGGAACTTTCTTTCTATCTCCGGGTCAAGCGACTACCTCAAGAAGTCAGCGTGTTGTTCGGTGGGCTCCCGCCATCCGTCAGCCATAGAATGCGTGTCGTCAAGATCTTGTGGTCTGAATGGAAACGCCAAGCACGTTGGTACCGAGACCTCCTGAATAGTCAAGTCTGCAGCAGGGCGCACATTTCCTCCCACCAACATGGTCTGCGCGCCTTTCACGTTCTTGCCGCCCAAACAACGGAGTTCCTCTGGCAACAGCTGCTGGGAAAACTGTGGTACCGGCCTTCTCCGGGACGCAAGGAAATCAGCGTTCGTCCTTGTCGATGTCATTTTGAAAATTTTCTACGGCTCAAATCTACCTAAATCTTTGGAGCTCCCATGGAATGCTACTTTGAACTTACGATTTATTTACACGAAGTGTCATCGTGTTAAGACAAGGTTTTCTAAAACTGCAATCGTTTCCTCCCACTGCGAAAGTCAATAATAACCCTGATTAGCGCAGATTTGATCACTTTTAGTGGGCTCCCAAAGCGTGTACAAACTTTAAATGTTGCCAGGATGTTCTTTCTGTGACAAATATTATCTATACCAAGTTTCACCTCCATATGTCCGACAATTCTGTAATGGCGTTCTCTTGACTGAACCTCTGAGCTCTATATAGCAATTAAGACTGTAATCGTTGTCAGGCGCTTTTATTGTCCTCGAGCCCACAGATTAATCTCATCTTCGCTTTGCTCCTCATCTTTTCTACCCTTTCACCAGTGCAGAGTAGCCGATTGGACAGCTACTCTGGTTAACCTTTCTGCTTTTCAGCCATTATCCTCCCTTTCTCTTAGCAGAACATTATTGAATCTATGACAACACGTCTAATCACATGGCAAACTTCTAACTTTGCCGGCACATCACTCATGACCTGCCAAATATTCTGTAAAAACTCTCCTGTGATGGCTCGAATTTTTCACAAATACATTTTTGTCGGCATTTGTAGCGGACGTTTGAAGTGGATATTCTCCACGACCACTATAGTTGCAATCGCATCTTCATCGTACAACAAAGTCATGAGAAAGGTATACTCCAACAGTTTGTTCAGCTTCTCGCACGGTGGCTTAAATCGAGTTCAGTTAGGACCAAATTAAACGAAATCAATTGGACACACCATTTTGCTGACACAGCAAATTCGCCGCTTTCAAGAACGTGCTGCTAAACTTGGCGCACACGCACGACAGTTGCGGCTGACGGAAAAGCCGACAACAGCCTTTTTTGCAAACTTCGTTTGCAGCTTCTGCTTGCAGATGCGTGGTAGTTTTGTAACAGGTCCTAGAAGGAGGTCGGCTGCTCGCTACAATCGACTTTTCGTAGTGCACTGTACGTGGTCAGGTCGTGACACATGGCAGTGTCTTAACGGCGTGTAACTTTGCACCCATCTAAGCGTATACGTTAACAGATGGCTGCGGACATGAATGCCAAGTGGTTGCAGCAGAAGCGCTGCCGCATTGGCGTTTGAGAATGGATGCAAACGGCATTCTTTTGTCCCACGTGAAACGGGGACCTGAAGAAGGAGAGATGACGGCAGCGTGAAATTACTTAAGAACGAACAAACATAAAGGTGTTAGGCGTCGAGAAGACACGAGCAGCGCGACTGCAGTATATTCTGCTCGGCTTCTTTCCGATGGTCCGATTAGTCACCTTCTCACGTAGTCAACCAAAAAATGCAGTTTCGTAGTCCTATTTCGCGCTCCGCTGTACTTAAGCTTGCGGTGTGATCTGTCTTTAGTTTTGATATTTCTTTTGTGGGGCGTGTCTTGACTAGCAAAAGTAAAAGGCAAATGGAGAGGGTAGGGGGGGGGAGTGAGGCAGGCACATGTTGCTTTGCAAACTTAGAAGAAACACGTCTCCTTTGCACTTGGTTTAGGTCGACCGTGGTTAGTGCGGCCCGATATTTCCTTTTTAATCAAATACCCAAGTGAGCAAGGTGCACCTTCGAGACAGCTTCAGAAGGTAGTGTACCTGGGTGTTATGTTTTCTTTTTATTTATCTTCTCTAAGCGAAGAAATATATTCACAGCTGCTGCGCACGATGCCCAAGCTGTGTAGTCTATATTTCTATAAGAAATTAAATCACGCTTGCTAACGCACCGCTACTGCTACACAGTACTAATGCATGGAGCAGTTACGGAAACACGCGTTTCCAGGACACTAACGACCGAATGGCTCCAGCTTCAAGACAACGTGACTAAACTTTTAATTATTTGCGTTTTTTGCTCAACAGCGCGCATAAGCTCACTTTTCGGGACGGCAAGTTTGCAGCAAGCTTGAACATGGGACAAGCGGGGTGCTACGCAGGGAAGTCTAGAAGACTGGTGAAATTACCAGCTTACTTACTGCGCATTGCTTTAGCGCATTCTAGCGGAGGCTTTCGGAATTCCGAGGGCCACATCATGGAAGGAAACTGAACCTGAAAGCGGAAAACGTTGCAAGTTTATATAACTTTTTCTGAGTCATAATGTTACGCAAAAGTTTAAACTATATTTTTTTCAAAGCACGCGCCGCACGACAAAGAAGCTTGTCGAGAATTGAATGGTTTGGAATCCATCGGGCTTGCGCTTGTGGCACGCTCTCTTCTTTATCAAAATAAGCTGCTTTTGGTGCCATTCGGAGTAGTTCACCTAAACGCGTACTTCCGCGCTGGGTCTCATTACCTGTAGACATCTACAGGTTCTTGTTGGTTGTGCGTGAGTGCCTACAAGCTAACAAGGGAGCGCCAATTGGGCAGAATGAATGAGTCGATGGGAAGAAATGCTATCGCAGCTGACCTGCGCTTCCTGCTTTGCTCAATGCGAGCAATAAAAGTGAGGCAACGTGCACGCGCGCACTCTCGTACTCGCACTCTCAAGAAGGAACGCGCAAAGAAGTTTACGTAGACCAAGAATCACAAGAAAGTAATTGCAATAAAGTAATGACACTATTTAAAGAACAGTGAATAAAGGGAAAGTCAGACATCCACCCGTTCGTAGCAATTGCTACAAAGGAAACCCATACGGGTTCCTCGAAAGAAAGGCCTCATAGTTGAAGAAAAATTCGTCCTGGTCCGGGACTCGAACCCGGGACCACCGCCTTTCCGGGGCAGCCGCTCTACCATCTGAGCTAACCAGGCGGCTAGCAGATGGCAGGGCGAAGTCGAATTTGTCGACAACACGAAGCAAAGGCAAGAGTTTGACGTAGTAGTTCTGCGGAAACCCGCAAGGTGGAGAGAAGTAGTGAATAAAGGGAAAGTCAGACATCCACCCGTTCGTAGCAATTGCTACAAAGGAAACCCATACGGGTTCCTCGAAAGAACAGTGTTGTACAAGCATGCGCTATACAACGGCGGATGAGTACTTTTTTTTTATTCATATGATACATGGACATGTTTATGCACACTTTAAGGCGCCGGCTACTCCTTAGCTCTTGAATGCGTCTAGCCTTCAACATTCATGGTTGAAAATTACGTATCACATTACCTTTTCGTACAAGCACCATAACTTCTCAAACATCTCAAGCATCATTTGTATGTTTGAGACTTTCTTCTACAGAACTGTGGTGTCATTAACTTGTATATTGTACTTGCCATGTGTTTCTTAGGTGATAGTGTTACTGTTAAAACGATGAGTACTTCTTGCCTTATAAAAGTAGTCTAGCGCAGGCAGAATTCGAGGCGTGTCCATGTGAATATTTTCTTGAATATGTTATACAAGTGCGTTTGCTTGATAGATGCACTCAGTGTCAAAGGAGCAGGTAGGAGCAAATGGATGAGCACCAGATTCCGGTGACTGTGGGGAACGTTTAGCGTGACAAAAAAGCATCGTTATGCAAATTATTTCGGGTAGAATAGCCGATGTGACAATGACATACCAAACGGTTACGTGCGCTTAGTAGAGCACTGCGGAAGTAATGCAACGACCAGCCTGTTGCAAGCATGATCCTATGACGCACAAGGAAATTTCCGTCTTTGTTATCAGGTTTATAATAAATAAATAAAAATAAATAATAACAAGAATGCAATGAAGAGTAGTTCGTATTTGTGTGCTAAGGACAGGTTAACACTTTTCTTTTCAGCTAAAGGAAAACACGCGAAAAAGCCACTTGATCTTTTTTTGAAATTATTTTAAGAAAATGTAAATATATGCAACAGCAGTCGGTCCTACATTCACGATATGGCGCGCGCCGGAGCTTCATGCACAATGCCGAGTAAACAGCCGAGGTAACTAAACGGATGAAAGCGTAACCGGTCTGGATATTGACACTTAGTTGCACGATGCCAGATTAAAGCGTCCAGCGAGTGTCCAGCGGTGCGCATTAACTATGACTTTTCGACGAAACAAAAACGCCACTATAAAGGGAATTTAGCTATTGTATGGACTTTCAACGTCTGCAAACATGCAGATTAAACCGACTCATTTTTTTCTCTGGGGACGGACTCGTTGCATGCTATTTTCATTAAGTGCTAAATTATTACGTTTCCAGAAAATGACAAGCGAGACAAAGGCTGATTTCCTTAAAAGGAAACCTCATTTGTGAGTAGCCGTCGCATCTTTGCATCACTGGAAAACCGCTTAGTCAAGTAGATTATTCGCCTTTTTTTCCAGCTTCGATTTTATCAATAGGTATTCCAGAGTTTCATCATGGGAGGCTAAAACATCTCTCCTGACGCTGCCTTGTCCAGCACGTCGTTCAGTAAAGGCACGGAAACCACAGGAGAGCGGAAGTTGGGTGCGATAGTGTTTTTTATGAAGCAGATATGTTGTTCTGGATACACAATGACCTCGAACAACATTCATTGCATTCTTTGGTGGAAAAGGTTTGATACTATCTGAAGCTTTGCCACCAGTGTGTAGATAGGGTTGATTGCTTGGACTGAAGGGCAAGTAGGTTACGATGTAATTCCTATGCCAGAGCGGTTTGTAGCAACAGGCGCTGACCTATCATGGTAGTGAACATACTCATGTTACTGCAGTCAATTGACCAATGACAAACAGCTCTTACGAACAAAACAGCTTAAAGGAAATCAGCTGAACTTCTTCCCACTGCTCCGTTTAAGCCAACCACTAAGAAGAGAACATCTTTAATAGGCCTGAACGGCCAGGGTCACAAAAGCTTTTGTTCGTAAATGCCTTTTATCATTGACCGGCCGCCTTCGATAAAATTTTCCTCAACAGCATAATTGGCTGGCATATGCACTTCCGCCCAGTTTTATTGCAAGAACGTTTTTCGTGAACATGGAGCCAGGAGCCCAGGGACCCTGTAACGTAAAACTGTTTGAATCCGTTTTATTCCAATCTACTGACATCAAATTTTTGTAACTGCCGACAGAAGCACCGGGCGGTGACCCGCAGTGTTGCCTGAATAGTCCAATAAAACGCTCTCCTTGTTTGTAGGATGTTCATTTCGTTTGCTTTAAAAGCGAATAACCTTATCTACATTGAGCGTTTTTTTTTAAATCTAATTGGCTGACAAGAGGCGAGGAGCCCGCTAAAGGGGCGAGGATTTCGATGGGGCCGAACCAGCGCAGGGAAATTAGATAACCGGACGAGGAGGGTGGTGCCGGCGCCTGCCATTAATCCGCCATCACTTACTTTGCTTGCGGTGGCTGGTCGAAAAATCACGGCGGCGTGCAACGGAAGGTTAAGAATGCCGCTAAAACGGATCTCAGCAAAGAATAGTTGGCAGAGCGATGTGGTATACGTGGCGAAAGCGCTTGATAATGTTATGCTGCTGCGCAAACAGCTTCATTATACGCAAATAAATGCATGCTCTCTGGCAGGTGAGGTGCGAGTATAGCCAGTGCCTGAGCTATCGGCAGGCAGCCACCGTCTGTTCCTTTCGGAACGGGGCAGTCTCCGGCTATTCACAAAAATATTCGTTTTCGTTCGGCATATTAATGCATCTTTATCGCGTACACGTCACTTTGTCGCACTGAGTTATCCCAGTATTGTGACGTTGCGTGACAGACAGGTGAAGTGGGTGCAGCCCGAAAACTTTTGACCAATAGCAGATGGCTAATGGCGAAAAAAAAAAGAAAAACGTCGAATCAGAATAATTTTTCTTTTGTTCGGCCTAACGATGCACAATTAGTGTGCACATATCATATCTGACAGGGCGTTTTCGCGGTTTTCGCTACGTCGCATGACAGACAGGCGAAGTGCTCGGTGACTGCGTCGATGGAGAAGATGGCCGCCCGCGCTTAGAACTGGGCCGAGTTGCGTCAGTCGTGTGCGTCTGCACGTCGTCAGAGTGAATTACCAAAGTGCTTGTGGGGATCTATCATGCCGGAAATATTATTGCGACCTTACGATGCCCCATACATGAGTACTGCGTGCGTTTATATTGAGTCGTGATCCGGTTACGAAAGATTGCAGCGAGGATCGCTGACGCTACGCTACGCGAACTGGCGATACTTCAAGCTTGAAAAAATATATATATACAATAACGTGAAAAGGAATGAAAAAATAACATATCACATTCTTGAAAATAAGTTTGTGAAAATTCTAAACCCCCAAAAAATATAGATATTACGCTAATTAGAACCGAGAGCATTTATTTAAAACGATGGATGAAGCATTTGTGTGCCTTTCCTGCCTCGACCGTATTCTCGCCGCAGGTTCGTAATGGTATCGATAAATGCATTGTTCTTTATTTTTCAGTACTTATTAAATAGCAACTGATTTATTTTATGCTCGGAGAACGAGTAGTAAATGTGTCGTGTACACGTAAACCAGCGCAAAAGCCGTGCAGAGCTTCTCTTTCTTCTTTTGTCCCTTGCAATGAAACTAAAAAGCCGACGACGCGCAGCATAGTCGAAGGCACGGGATTATATTTCTTCCGCGATCCGGCACGTGCTGTAGCATTTCAATCTCGAGAGCTCTGCCAAGCGAGTCATCAAAATGCATAAGTCTTTAGTTATACCAACAATTACGTATTTTAGAAGCACGGTTTTTTTTAGCGGAACTATTTTAGTCGCGAAGGCAACCGGCTGTCGTGCTCCGTTCATCTGGGCGGGGCCTCACCGTTTTTTTATAGGTGGGTTAAAGCACGGAAAGACATTGAGTAGGGTACGATGCCTTGGCGTTTCGTTCATTCAGGTTCGAGCGCTGTATGTGATGACGTATAAGCAGACCAGCGTCGTCGAATTTGCACGAAGTATCATCACTGAAGTCAGGGTTGTGCGCATACGCCGCCAGAGCATCAGCTGCCTCGTTTACAGGCGAGTCCGCGTTGGCGATGCACGACCGGCTGAGGGCACCGCGGCAGTCGCTTAGAACAACAGTCATTCGCAATTTTGAATTTGGAATAATATACTTCAGCGCCATATTGATGGTTAATAGTTCCACAGATGTCAAAGCTGCCGTATAATGTATTCGAATTGAATGCTGTGCTGTAGGCTTTGTGCAATTAAAACGAGTAGTTGGACTTTATTCATGTGTGGAGGCGCCTGTGTAAACCTTGGCAAAATTTGAACCTGGGTTTCCTAAAAGATACGCTGTCAACTGGCGTAGACCTGCAGGACATACCGCAGTTCTTTTTCGAACCCATCCAACACTTGGATGAGTGGACAAGCAAGCGAAGCGGGTTGTTTTCATGCTCAAGGGCCGCGTCTTTTCCCACTTCCACTAGCTCAAGGAAGACAGGTATCATTTTCCCCATGCGCGACTCGCGTCTGCTCAGCAGGCGTTTAAAAAAACGTCCTGCTGTCGTGGGCTACACAGAGGCTATCTGTGTGCGGTCAGGCCCTTCGATCAGCTCGTATACCCAGAGGTAGTTGTCTGGCTTTGGCAAGTAAATACGATGTTATTCCACGTCGGAATAAATTTACATTGAAATGTTAGAGCAGCAGTGATTGGCAATATAAGTGACCTTGAAAAACTGCTTAAGAGCAACGAGTGGATGTTTCTGAAAACTACCTGGTGCACAAAGGCCCAACAGCTTCTTTCGATTTAACGATCTCCGATGTTATAAATTTACAACAATTGGCATATATATATATATATATATATATATATATATATATATATATATATATATATATATATATATATATATATATATATATATAAGCCAAACGACAGCGCGAGCCAAAGCAGCGACACGGACCCTTTGGTCTTTATCTTCCTCACTTCAGCAGCCATGCGGCCGCAGTACCGTTTGTGCTATTTTCATCATTACACTATATATATAAGATGATATATCCCTTCATCTATGTTACAATGTTGTCAAGTGTGAACGTTTAGCAGTGGAGGTTTTCAGCACGTTCAATGTGATATATAGATTGTTTGGTGTATAGGCGGTATACAGTTGCTGAAGGTGAGTGTTCCAAGTGAACTGCCGAGCTCAATAGGTATATAGAATTTGTTTAAACAAGGCCTTGTGCCGACACGCCTTTCAAATGATTGACGATATTCGGCGCGATGTCCGCGATATTTCAAAATATTCAGTATAATTTAATACTGTCCACTATATCCGACGCAGGGTTCAGTTCTTTGAAGTGCGTCTCCATGGTAACCAGGATAATTGTGCCTGTATGATACTGCGGCTGACGCAGCTGCAAGAAAACTGCCACAGGACTCCCCTGTACAGCTTCCCTTTACAAGCCGCAGATTCAATGGTTTGATTTGGTATTACAGCCTTGATGGGACCCATCGCGGTGGCTTAGCGGCTATGTTGTTGCGCTGCTAAGCACGAGGTCGGGCGATTACAGGTGGAGATGTGTAAGAACTATTTCTTTTTTATTATTATTATTTTTAATTACATGCTGTCCTGTCTTTCTTTTTTTTTTCTGTCTGTTGCCCCATTCATTGGTCACACTTGTGAAAATAAATTTAGCGATGATAAAAGTGTTGGGCCCAATGGATACACAGAAGTTTTTGGCGTTGCGTATCAACATTGCCATATCCCTTGAGTACTCAGTTTTGCGCTAGCTACGCCTGCGTTTTTTACAGCCACCATCAGACTAATGGATGACCTTGAGATGCATTTCCAGCGGTTTAACATTAACAAACACGGGCTGTAAAGAGAAATCATCGAATGCTTTGGAAAGATGATGCATTATAGGGCCGCGCATGAAACGCAGCCCAAGCAGAAATGCCAAGCATTCTCTTTAGGAGAAGCAAAAACGAGCTTAAGGGGTGTTAGGGTTAAGTATGACGGTGAGTACAAACATCTAGTGCCACGTGGCTACGCTCGTTCGCAGCGTCAGCTGCTGAGGTCAGTCCGCGGTACCAGCGTGTGTGGCGTGTATCACTGCTCCTGCATAGGGTCATGGCGAGCGGCTGAGAGCAAGGCTTGATGTGACGCTCTCTTGGGTGTTGTCGCCTCTTTCCTCTCAATGAAGGGCCGCTCTCGTCGTTAGTGGAACGAAAGCGTGAGGAGAAAGGCGCAGTGCCACGCAAGACGGGCTGTGCGACAACGATGGCTTCGATATGGCGCCAGGGTAGGGCACGCCGCTTGTATGGGAACAGCGCGCTACTCACAGCGTTCTCCCCCTAATGTAAACCTGTATAATCATAATACAAACTTCTGACATGCCGAATTGAAAAGGCGTAAAGGGCTGCGCTCGAGCTTCGCATTAGGGAGTATTGTAATGGTCGCTGATTTTTTTTTAATGAGTAAGCATATCTATGTTGACTTACTGAGGCAAGCTGTTGCTGACGCGTGACGGTTTCACTGCATACAGAAAATGTTTCATTATTAAAAATAAACTAACAAAACTTGGGCGCGGATGAGTTTGGAACCTATGACCCCACGCTTAGAAGCCGAGTGTCTTACCACTGGGCTAAACACCCACGCTCGCAGAAGGTGAATATACTTGAACCATATGAATGTGTTGTAGCTGCGGTAGAAAACAAATCTTGTCAAAGGAGAACAGCTTATATGAAGGCTTTGTTGAAGGATTTGGTGATGGTGGGAAAAAAAAGCCATCTCTATGACATGTAGAGGTGACGTAGAGCCTTGTAGACGTCAGGAAAATTCCGGTTTTGCCACAATTTAATGCCAGATACTGCGCACCCCATGCGCTTCGCTTGGGAAGCGCCTTCCATTGAAACGTTCCTTCACCGATCAAAATGCCACGGATGAATGATGAGGGCGTAGGCGCCGACTAGGGGAAGTGGGGGGGTTCCGGGGCCCAAGCCGCCTTCGGAGTTTTCCGGAGGGGGCTTAGCTCCCCGCCCACACACACCTAAATTTTCATTACCAGAGCTTTGTCACCAACATCAATTGAGGTTTCTTTTGACTTTGCTCGACCGTTTCACTTGGAATTTTACTAGGCTAATAGCTTTCTGCATGATTGTTGGCGAGGACGTGCACGGGTTTTAATTCATACTTTCCCTTTATTTCTGCTAATCCTGACAACAGGAGGACACGCGCTTTAGAAGCACTAGCGGTGCCTACCTCATCCATATTTTCTCGTTTCAACATTGTTTTAAATTTCCACTGTAAACACCATTCACATGCACAATATATTTAAATATACACACAGGACAACGTTTATTATATTTTGACAGAGATGGAGGTAGCCAATCAAAAATTATTTCTAAAGGTATGGATAGCCTATGCCTAGAGAACGAATATGTTATTGTATTTTCACCACGCTTCAAACCGTATTCCGTGCTTTTTTTGACCATGAAAAAAAAAAGCACTGTAGACTTCAGTAACCCCTTAGGCAGAGTCTTTTATCAGGGGCATGTGAAATGCACGTGAATGTTGTGTGTCTCAGTATTGCTTCTCTTTCGAGTAAGCAACGCTAATGATTAATGAAAAGAACATTTCTAATAATTTACAACATCTATTAGGGATGGAAACATTGTCAGTTGCATGCAAAGGTCATAAATGTATACAAGGTGTCCCAATTAACTATCATGCATCAAGGTTTAAAAAAAAGCAATGCGTTACTCGAAGAAAACCTAGTGCATATTTTTTACGGTACAGTGGAGTAGCTGCCAGTAATATTTCCGTTACTGAGATTCATTTAGGTAATTGTATTCAATTATCTAACTCAAGACGTATTATCCCAATTATCGAAGTGTCAATGAGGCATTTGAAGGGACAGCAATGGGACATCTAACTGTGGTATTTTCAGCGACGTACTGATTGCGTCGTAATTTTTTCCGACCGATAAACAAACCCCGCGGAATAGGGAGAATACCACGTCAATGCGCTCCCACCTGCATCATAAAACAGCGCCCTCGAACAGGCTCCCTCTGAGTTACCTAGAACGAAATAAAGGACATAAAGAAAAACATCGTGATCGAGCTAGTGCCTTCTCTGCCGCGCCCCGGTAGAAGTAACACGTCGCGTTTGGTGTTGTCTTAGCGTAGGTAAAGTGCACGGTTATTATTATTTTTTTACACACTACCTATCACCAGAAAAGCGAATTAACCAAGTAAGTGCAAAGGTTTAAAGTTGTGTTTTGTTTCATCCAAGTCACCATGTCTTTCTCTAATGAGCAAAAGGTAAACATGTTCCCTGCCTTGGGATATGCAAATGGCAACAAGAGGAAGGCCGCAAATATATATATATATGTATCAGTCATGAAAGTGTGGCGGTAGACCAAAGGCATTGACTATCATTCGAAATTACGAAAACCTAAGACAAACCGACAGCTTCAAGAAACAGCGGCGGAGGACTCCATTTTTGAGTCCTAGCCTACGCACGGATCTTCTAGCATTCATGTCCTCAAATCTTGCAAGCGTGCGAGACGTGGCCGCCGAGGTACCAATTTCCAAGTCATCAGTTTGGAGGTTCTAAATGACAGCCTTTCACCCGTACCACCTTAACCAGCGCCAATGCTTGCATGACAGGGACCTATAGAATTGTCTAGATTTCTCGAATGGGGTCCTCACAAAAGCCGATGAGTCACCGGACTCTTTGAGCTATATCGTGTGCACAGATGAAGCCAATTTTCTAAGAATCGCCAAAGTAAATTTGCATAATGCATACTGCTGGAGTGACTGCAATCCACATTGGGTAAACGCAATCGACACCAGTACAGTGGTCGCTCAATGTGGGGTTCGGAATTGACCCCGGTGCTACAATTGGTCCCATCTTCTTCGATCACACACTGACTGGACAGCGTTACATGGACGATATCCTTGAAGGTGTGGTGGATGAGTTTCTCAGCGAAGTCCCACCGTCACGTCTTCCACTTCTGTGGTATCAGCAAGATGGAGCACCAGCACACAGCAGCAGCTGAGAACGAAACTGGCTGGCTGAGACTTTTCAAGTGCAATAGATTGGAAGGCACGGGCCTGTAAATTGGCGGACTAGGTCACCTGACCTCTCCCCAGGCTTCAATGTTGCCGGATCCGAGAGCCTCATCATGTAATAAACGAGAAGAAAGAGGGGTTAACGGAGGAGCCTGATTTTTATCGATAAGGGCGCCGCGGTAGCTCAAGCGGTAGAGCATCACACGCGTAATGCGAAGACGTGGGATCGTTCCTCACCTGCAGCAAGGTGTTTTTTGGTCCACCTTCATTTCCATTAATTTATCATTTCTTTAATTCATTACATGTCGTCATGTCGCCAGCTCGCTCGCTCATTCACATCCTAGGACCAGTGGGGCCAAAAGCATCGCCACGATTCATCCACTACGGCTACGTGCTTTGCTCCTGGCTGGCTGGTCTGGTTGTGGGTGCCCTCTACTCCTCCAGGCCTTTCCTCCAAACTGCTCTCCAAATACCACGGTCCTTATCGGGTACTGAAACAAACAACCGCGGTAAACTACTTCATCGAGCCAATGGAAGCGCCTTTCGACCAGCGTCGTCGCGGCCAGGAAATTGTCCACGTCTCCCAGCTCAAGCAGTGCCATGACCCCGCCGTGTTCTCCTCTCCTTAGGTCGCCATGATGGCTACGCTATCGGCGGGGAGTGATTGTACTGAAGGCACTGGGCAGTCGGCATGGCGCTGGTGAAAGAGAAGAAGACGACG
Source organism: Dermacentor andersoni (assembly GCF_023375885.2). NCBI lineage: Eukaryota > Metazoa > Arthropoda > Arachnida > Ixodida > Ixodidae > Dermacentor > Dermacentor andersoni. The sequence goes on from NC_092814.1 coordinate 135,505,218, forward strand.
AGAAGCGCTTGCTTCCCCGTTTCGCTATAGCACCGACCTGTTTCAGCCTACCGCTACAAACCTAGAACTAGTACTGCTATATATATGCATATATATATGGGGTTCGGAAAGCTAGTCGGGCCCCAGCCTGTCCCTCCCGGAAAAATGAAAACTGTCCGCCTATGGATCAGGAGTTATGTGGGGGATCATCAAAGTTAAAATCGATCGATGAGGATGGATAAAGGGCAAAAAGCGATGAGGGCCTACAATGGGTGGAGCAACTCTGATAAGGTTGATAAGGATCGGATCATGTTCGATAAGGTTGATAAGGACAGATGAGTGTTAATAATGAGATCAATTGCGATAAGGTTGATAACGACCGATAAGAGTAAGAAACTTCTGATCTAGTCCGATAAGGTTTATTACAAACTAGAAGGGTTGATAAGGGCCGCATCTAGTCCGATAAGGTTGATAACGGCACCGATAAGGATTGATAAGGGTTCATATCGGTATGATCAAGTTCGATAAGATTGATAATGACAGCGGGCTACGTGGAGATGAGGAAGTGGCGCGATGCTTATGCTTACTTAGCTCTTGTGGTGTTTATGCATAATTTTCTTTGCGACAGCAATTAAATGGATACTCTCGGCGAACTTCCGCAGTCGGCGTCGCTGTGATGTTCTACATAAAGTCCAAATGCGATAACATCGTCGCTGCGAGCCGTACGCTGTATGGGAGTGAAAGCGTGTGAAAGTGAGTCGACGATGGCGGCTCAATCTCAAGCACGCAAGGGAGGAAAGCGGAGAGGTAGCACGCCGTCTTCCATCGCGTGCAAGGCATCGGCATGAGTGCAGGGGACGTTCTACTACGGTAATAGCGGCTTATGGCACGGCCGTGTGGGCCCCATTTTGAACACGATCTGCGACGGGGACAAAACGCTTCGAATGCTGATAGCTTCGTGTGCGCTGTGTTTGTGCCGCCTAATTCACGTTGAAGCGAGAGGCAAGATGAAGGCCGATTCGCTTGCGTCTGCTACCACGATTCTTCAGTCCAGCTTTTGACAACGAGTGTGTGCGGTCATCGAGTGAGATGTGTTCATGTTTGCTTGTGCGCACGTGAGTCCATGCTTGTTAATTTAATGAGTAAGCGAATGTTTACAATATGGTCGATAAAACTACTATGTTTACGTCGTATAGCTGTCTCCTAATTTTCTATCGCAATGAATGCTTCGCCCTTCGGGCGAAACTGGAACTTTTTTTTTCAGCGCTTAGTTGTTTATGGAGCGTGATTCTACTCATAACAGTTTGTGGTGGATTTCGGGGACGTTCCAATTCGTCGTTTTGTAAAGCATAGCATACTCTGTATATTTAAATTAAAAAAAGAAGCTTTGCAAGTAGCAAGGTGAAGCAGAAAAGACCACACATTGTGCGGGATAAAGTTGGATGGCTTCGTCGATCGCCTAGGAAAGAGGTGCTTCAATGAAGCCGATTTTTAATGCGTTGAGAATTCTTCTGGAACTCACCCCGGTTTCTTGCGCCCATCTAATCGGTTTAGCGGGCCGATTCCAAAGATAGTGTAGTCTAACACAATGCTAAAGCACTGCGCGGTGGCATGGTTTTAAAGTGAGCATACCGGTAATCTTCAGTGGTGACAGCTGGTGCTATAAGATGCTGTAGTTTGACCACCCTGCGCCGATTGTCGCAATCGATGATGAACGGGGTTGCGAACTGGTCCTTCAGGAAGTGCATGGCGCTCAAAGTATCGCTTGGCTTCCGCGTACGCCTAAGGGACAGTGGTAAGGGGAGCAAAACTCATAACACATAGTGCAGCATTGTGCCACAAATAACCACCTCCCAAATCATGCTAAACGTATTCTGGAACAGCAAACAAAGTTGGTTCTACATAATATTTTGTAAACGTGCGGACAAGTGCAGCCTTCCAGAATTATGATCAGCCAGAAAAGTGCACCATATCTGAGTAGATTGGCAAAAACTTTGCCGACGATTACGATACTCCCTAATTTCGAAATGTGAGCGCAGCTCTACACGCGTTTCATTTCGCAATATATTGCCTGGCGCAGACAGCCTGTCTCCTTCGGCACGTTACAAGCCGAGCGAAGTGTGGCTCGACAGCCTCGCTAATCTAAAGATCGCGAGAGCCAGCGCGTGGGTGACGCTTGGGCGTCATTCACGGCGGCCGTCGCCGACAGACCTTCCGGACGACGCGCGCTACTGTCACGCCATCTCGTAGTCATCGCCGCCGCACTACGCTTTTATTCTCACCCTTTCGCCATACCATCCTCCTCCGCTTTCCGCCTCGCGTCTTCCATTTCCCGCTGCGTTGCCTGCTCGCTTTCATCTTTCGCTATGCTTATTCTCTTGGTTAAGCCGACGCTCACCGGAGGAACGGGCGCCTGAGAGCTGTGCTCTAAAACATTATGTCGGGCTCACCAGAACAGCTCAGGAACACGAAGAAAGCAGCTACCCCACTTGGTTATGTGCCTAGTGCTTTCAAATTTGCGTGAAAGTTTCACAGTTCCTTTGCCAACGGCGATTAACGTTTCATTGACAATAGACGCATTACGCGGTTGCATTTGCCTTTTGCCACACTGATTTGTCAGTCACTGATGTCTATATTATAAAAAGGCACGAAAAGAGTGCCTAGAGGAACGAAAAGAGTGCATAGACCATGACTTTCGCGCCGACGAGCAAATTCAGTCAACTTTTGTGGGCTCTACCACCATAAAATGCTGCCTACAAATCCACAAAACACGAAAAAAGAATAATATTTCTGCTGTATTAGGCTACGTTGCCGTTGTTGCCTAAAGCGTGATCAACCCTACTATCGCTGGCGTCCTGATTAACGATCTATCTAGTATTCATGGCTTCATTCAACGCCTAAGAAGCTCGTGACGCGTAAACAAGCAGCACATATGGAGGTGCGCGTCATATGTAGAAATCAAAGGTACAAGCACGATCGAGACTGTTATTAGCTGAGTCTCGTAACCCGAGTTAAGGATAAATTTTCCGCGACTTCACTAGCGTTCATCTAGATGCGGTCATCCATTGTTACACTTGGCTTAAGGCCCAATACGTATACGTATCATGCTCTAAACCAAGCGAACAATGGATGTTACGATGAACGATATCCACATTACAAACTTTACTAGTCTCCTCTCTCCTGGGATCCTCATGTTGCTGAGTTTTTGAGGGCGACATAACACTTTCCTCCCTGTGCATAAACCGGATAAATTCTCGACTTGAGAATCTTTCTTTTCTTGGGGCGCGACCGGAGGTCATTGTTCGTAACCCCTGTTCAGTTTCGCCTCACACGATTGGCCTAGGCCGCGCCAACGTCGTTATCCACGCGGCGTGGCCACGTTTTTGGTTACGTCAAAATGACGACACGCTCCTGTAAATCATTTTCAAACCGAACACGTCGTCTGCTAGGAGCAGAACGCGACGAGAGCTGTTCTATTCGAGCGATCACGAGCTCACTACGAGACCGGCTTCGCATGGAAAGTCACGTGGATTGAATTGGATCCAAACGACGTCTACGGTTACGGAGTGGCACGTTCGGATCCAATCCATAGTCTAATTAGCGAAAATCGCGGTTGTAATGGCAGCTTCGGTCGGCGTTGGCGTTTCTCTAGGAGAAAGCAGAGCGGTTAGAGTTGTGAAATGCGTTTGAGGAGATGACAGAAAGCGAATTCTGGCGTCGCTTAAATTTTTATTTTCCCCGAACGATCATTGCGTTGAACAGCTCCCTCCGACTCGCCGAGACCCAGGGACCCAGCCGGAAATTGCGGTGCGACAACACGTTTTTGCGTCTTCAAAAGCGCGCCACTGCTCTCTTCGTTTTTTTTTATTCCGCTGTGCGTGACACCACCTAACAACCATGCAGACAAACTAATAGTAATAAATTGTAGTAGTCATACGTATTACTATTTGAGAATGTGTTCAAGCTTAAGAAGAAAAACTAATTTTTGTTTTTTTTCAAACATTTTATTCATTGGAAGGTGAGGAACATTTGATGTCGTAGTGTATTGTCCCCAAGCAGACGACAAATGAGGTACGTCAACTTCCGGGGAGTTCACCGCTGCTGATTGGCTGCTCTGTCCCTACCATTCTCACACGTTTTGAGGACCACCCACTTTTTGACGTTGCAGCGTCCGAACGCGTTCTGTTCCGAACAAAGATCTCCGATTCTCCCCCCCCCTCCCTATTCTTCTGCCCTCACCGTTTCCTTGTTCTACTAGAATGATCTAGGCCTTGTTTGGCTGTCATTTGTATCTTCTGCGAAGCAGTCTCATCAGCCCCTGTCACTGCCGTCCTTTTCACGAAAATTACTCCATAGGCTGACCGCGATCCGGCGTTAATTCATTGAAGTTTCTTCCGTCTTAATACAAAGCCGCGAAAAAAACAAGTCGGGAGTGGCTATCGCTGATGATTTATGTGAGCAGATATTCAACTAAGCTTTTCTACTCAAGTAGACTCTTCATTTCCAGTCTTCTTTTTTTTATTTTTGCTTATTTCTTTGCTTTTGTATATCTTAGCGATGCATTGCTTTGCTGCTTCCCTTAAATTACCTAAGACTTCACTACAGGGCAACCATCGAGTGGAAAACCGACCCACGAGGAAGGGAAATTGAAACGGGAGGAGCGGGAAAAATGCGGAACACACACACGAAGTTCATACGAGCTAAGCGCATTCCACACTGAGGCTGCTCTTCTTCGTTCACGCCTTTCCCGCTGTCTTTCCTTCGGCTTTTGCTTTTATATCCGCTCCGCAGCCATTGCAGCGCCGATGTATACGGATTCTTGCCTAAGCTCTCTCGCCATGATGTCGGGGACGGTGCGGTGTCTTGATTAGCATTTTTATGCCGCCCAATCTGCGCCTTCTGGTTCGCGGCGTTAAACTCGAACGCGGCGCTGCACAGCCGAGATGATAGCGAAGAAAGCTTGAGCGGATCCTCCTGTACGTGGTTCACGGTGTTCAACGAAAAGAAATGGGCCACACAAAAACGCACTTGAAGCAATCCAAAACAGATTGCCATACTGACGAGCTAGGCTCGTCAGTATGGCGCACGGCTGCTGCCACAGCTGACCAGGACCCATTTCGGGGAAGGGCAAGGAAATCACCGAACAATAATAAGCGCACAAAAAGAAACAACAGCAAATACATCTGTGCACCGTTTCAGCAGAGTCACTAGGACAGCGAAATTCTGGAAAGGAAAAAGAGCTTTCACGTTAGAGTCGCGATAGTGGTCAGTCGTTGCTGCAGGGAGCTACGACACCGCACTGCGTGACGCTTAACGTTAGTAGCTATTACACAGATGATGTTTTCAGTGTAAAAACGTAAGCACCATAATTTTTTTAAACCAATTAGACTGCCTAGGATGCTTACAAAAAGATGTGATAAGGGAGTCGTACACTCTTAGTACGGTAACATTTAAGTTAACCTAATAGTTGCGAGTAACTTATAACATAAAGGTTACTCATTTACTAAAGCAACTTAATTTTTGTGTTTTTGCTAATTTCCGTCACGTCTATAGGTTTAATGTGTCGAAGTGTCTATTTTAAAAGTTAATGCGACGCCAAATATCTTGTAACCTTTCGATTTTAACCTATAAAATGTTGTAGTTCGTGGCTCAGGGGTCCTATTGTATCGATTCGAAGTTTACTGATTATTGTCTCGTATTGCAATCCTGATATGCTGTTATCAGTTGGGTCTAACATTTACAATATGGCGTGCGGCCGGGGGACTCAGGCAGGTTGGATTAAGTTCAGATTTTGTTGGTACCAGTGGGGATCTTTGATTTCGCAATGTCAAAGAAAGTTTAATCTTGCACGTGCGCATACTTCCTACGGCATCAATTCATTTGTTAATGATCAATAATGCATGCGTGTCATTATAATCTAAAAGCAAGCAACAGAAACACTGAACATACATCGTAGAATATTGTGGCGAACATTGTCGTGGAAAAGACTTCTAAAGGCGAGCGAGCCGCTGAAAAGAAGCCATGACGCCGTGCAGCAGAGACATGTTTGGTGTGATTCGTGGCCGCTGCAACGAGACGCAGTGACAATGTCCGATGCTAAATCCTCTTCAGAAGGACCGTCTGCTGGGCTAGTTGGTCTAGCATTGCAAATTGCAAGTACAGCGCAAAAAATACACATACACATAGAGATGACACAGAAGACGCGGACAAGTGCTACGACCAACTGTTTATTCCAATCGACATACCCTCCGATTGTAAATGTTCTTCGCTTACCTAAGAGTCGTGAAAACCGCTTGTGTTGTGAGTGCTGTAACGAAAGCCGAACACACCAATATATGTGACGTAGGTAAGCAATGCTTCTTGTTCAATAATTTATTTGCTGTTGTGTGTCTGTGTCGTATATTTCACCGTCAATTCATGCTCATGCTTGCGCTACTCAGTTTTATTGAAGCGAACTACTTGCTCGTTTCTATGCACTGTTTCTTTTTTACCTCTGTCAGTCACTGTGTTGGTTATTGCTAAAGCTCAAGTTTATGCTACAGCATTGTGCCAATGTACTCTTATATCAAACGTTACAATGCTAAGAGTGTACGATAGCCTTCTATATTTTTGGGTGCGTAATAAGTAACACCAGGCTTCCTTTTTTTTCATACTTAGCTTTTCAAATTTAACAGTTAGAACTACCTAAACTCTGTGGTGCCCGCGAAGAAGATAATTGTGTTATGCTATCATTACTGGATCACGTACGTCACACAGCTTTAGGACGCAATGTTTCTATCATTATCAAGAGGAAAGAAACTCAGTAATTTCACTGCCCTCGATGTCTCTGAATAAATTGTTTTAATCGTGAGTCAACAGGAAACATACACTATCTTTGTACCTGCCGGTGTTGGCGGTGTTGGTACTGGCATATTGGCGTCATCACAGGTGGTCGTGTCGTCCAGTCCCCCCCATGAAGCGAAACTGCGCTTTTGTGGCCATGTGCCTGCAAGAGTACTTCAGCCAAAGTCCCAGCATTTCATATTTTGAAAATGGTCGTTCCGCTAAGAAACTAAAGAGTGCACGCTGAGAATTTTGTTGACCGTAGACAGAGGAGCAGTGGCCCAGAAGGCGCGCTATCGTTTCTTCACGTCGGCGAAATTGCGTGTGGCGCTGTTGGTCACTCCGATGGAAAATGCGTTCGTAAATGTTGAGACCCAACATGGTACGCAATTGTTTCGCGACGGGGTAATCGGCGTAGCAGGCTAAGAGTAACGGTCGAGAGAACTTGAGGAAGGCTTAGCTCCGTGCCACTTATCATGAAAGCTGGTTTTTAATAAAAGTTGATTGTGAAAACGTGTCCCTCGACGCAGCAAATTCTATTACGTACCACTTTCATTCATTGTCGAACGTATACATGTTGCCTGTAATTTTTTTTTTAACTGTATACCTATGAACGATGTCTTGAATATATGATCTGGTTGCTTTTTACATTTCGTGCATATTTTTCAATGAAATTTATTTTAGCTGCGACAAAGAATACACTGCTGCGTTATCACATCGTTTTATCTGCTTTTATGACGCCCGCTTTAATTCGTTGTCGAATCAGTGAATATATGGTGTTTATATTTTCTTTTTGACATGACATGTTCGTATTCATGCTATCCCAGTTTCTGGGATCTACCTTCCAAGATATCTTGTTTTGCATGTTGTAGTGTCCTAACTGCTGTGCTTATTACCACATTTTTTTGACGATGCAGTGTTTCCACCTGTTTGCTGCTTGCTCACGGTGGCCGGAGCTCCGTGAAGTTCCTATAATGCAGCTTTTTTTCCGGTCGCCATTTTTTTTTTCACAAGTTTTTTCACATTCTGTACTTTCTTTTTGTGGTGAAACATAAACAACTGAACTGAATTGAAATGCACGGGAAATAAGAAATCGTTTCTCTAGGCAGGCACTGTACAATTTGATTAGGTTTGTTGCGTTTAAAAGAAAAAGTTAGAATCTAGTGACTTTTGGTTGCCGATTTTGGTTAAGGTCGTGAATCTTTTAAGAAAAGTTGTTAAAATTGCAAATTTTCAGAAAATGAAACTATGAAGTTTACAACTCTGTAACGCAGCTGTAAAAATTACATCACAATTCTGTAAATTGTACCTAATATTAAATCTAAAGCGGACAAACTAACGTATTATACATGGCTTTCACGCAGACCACCAAGTTCTGAGTAGAAATGTAGCAAAACCCTTGTAAACAATGTAACAGATTTATGTAAAATATAAATTCACAAATCAAATTTGTCCGCTTTAATTGCTGTAATGGATGCAGTTTTCAGAACTGTGATATCAATTCTACCTGCGAAGCTACGAATTTGTAAAATTCGTGCTTCTATTTTTTTTTCAAACGTGCCAATTTTGAAAATTTTATTAAAGAGATGCAGGCACTAAATCGAAATTCCTTGTTTCAACAGTCAATAGAATTTAACTTGTATCTCTCAAATGCAACACATTTCATTAAAATAAGCCAAGTGGTTATCTCAGAAAAGCGTTTCTGCGTTTTACATGCATTTGAACAGGCGGTATGAGAGTTGGGCCCGAGCTAAAGATTCCTCTTACGAGGAAGCTTTAGCTCGACGAATTGGTTGGGCAGCGATCGAGATAAAATGCCATGTCCGTTCTCGACAGCTTGATGGGGAGGGTACCTAATTTCATACAGTAGCTGGAGTGTACACGATGCCTGCCTTAGCTTTGTTAATATTTGATATGGAAAACACACATACATAAACAGAGCGGGAAATAGGGAAGGAGAAGGCTGACAACTGACACCAAGAGGGGCCAAATTTCTTTAGGAAGGAAGAAATGACAGAAAAGACAGGTTATTGTTCGTATTAAAATATTTGTTCTAGAATTTCTTGTCAGTTAACAATAAAACAAGCAATGGAATAAACCAGCAAACGAAAATAAAGCGCTGTCGCAGAAACATAAACGCAGAAACATGTGGAAACTTATGAGCTCCCTCGCTTTGTGAACCTCTGAACTGACCCTGATTATTATCAAGCCAATTGTGGCCTACTAACCACCATTTTCTGCCGCATAGGTGTTTGACCGGAGCCGGTGACGTTGCATGTACTTACCTCTCCCTATACTTTTCTAGTTTATCGCAACTTTCAAATATTGTTGCTCTTCACCAAGTATACCAATTAATATATGCTTTTCAAGTTATGAGCTATTGGTACAAGCTCAAGTAATGCGCGCTATATTTTTTTACAGGGGAACCTGAACCCTACATGAGAGACCAGCCAGTTTCCTGGATGCCGTCGGCGGCAAGATTCAAGCATCCAGGTGGGAGATACTAAGCGTCTATTTCGCGGTCAATTCATCTACTCTTCGTTGTCAAATTTCGTGCGTGCATTTCTCGAAAAAGCTTTTGAAATTTGACCTACCGCAAGAATTTCCCCTGTGTTAGTGAAGGACAGCACTGCTCCACTTAAACAGATTCCTGGCTATGGTGACAAGCGCGAATGCATTGCAAAACCTCCACGACAGTGTTGTAGCACACGCTGAGGTGACCTTTGAAGCCTCTGAGCTTTGTCGTATACACAATTCTGTGGTTAACCACTCTATGAGTCTTAATGTTCGTTCCAAACCTTTGAATAGGAGATGATACCACATTTTTTAAGCGTAAAGTCTTGAATAGGTGACGCTTATGGTTGACAATATGAGCACACCTATATTTACGGCTATAGCTGTCCGTATCAAGCCAACTTTGTTGGATTTATGGTGATGTTTGATGAGTATAAAGCAGACTGTCTTATTATAAGGAAAATCTAAATTTCTTGGTGACCTCAGATTTAGTATCGTTGCTTGAAAATTGTGTGGAGTGACTAGGTGGTCGAGAGTAGCGACTGACATAGAGCAAGTGTTACCAATAGCAATTGTGTTTATTATTATTGGAAAGCGTCTGAATGTATAAGGCAACTGTATATATGCCTAAGTGCAAAAAATATATATATATACATGTAAAAATCAAATTCAGTTTCCGTTTGAGATAGTGCGACAGATGCTTGGCTTGTGCAGTAATTAGAAGTGAATATGTGGAAGGCTTCGACAGTTTCTCTCGTGTGCTGAACGGTTTAATGAAATAGCGCAACAGTTCTTTTGAGTACGCTATTGCACCTGCACGCCTGGAAATCGCCCAAGTCGTCTCTAGGCACTGCAATTTCGCAGCCATAACTCAATTCCGCCTACATTTACGTTCTCTAGCAAAACAGTTCTCGAGGTTGGAACGCGTATCTTGTGCATCGAACACAATTCTTGTGAACTTCTATCACGTCTCCAACGTAAGTAGCGCACCAGATACCATTTATTTGTTTGTAATACAAATAACTTAACAGCAGCATCTCGCGTTGTATTGCATTTTCTTGAGGTAACATCGAAACATAGTTTCAAGCAACCATGAAGGAGAGCAGGTGGCAGAGGTGAAAAACCTGCGCAGTAGGAAGAGGACATCAATGCGGATAGTGGCCATAGACGTACCGCCCGATTCATGGCCAATCCCGCACAGTAGGTTGCGCCAGTTCTCTGAATAGCCAACCATATCCTTGCACCATCATTCAGAGTGCCCATGTGGAATGAAAGTTAGCATGCGACGCGGCCCTGCGGCTCGTAAACGGAGCCGCAACCAGAATGAGGCGAAGAGATAAACTGCTACAGTGGAGCGAACAAGTTGAAGAATCAGGACCCCTACGTGCCTTGGAGTGACAAACAGGACAGTAATTTTTGGTGAGGTTGGATGTGCGACAGTGTCAGGATGACCACGGTGTAGTTTAAAAAAGTCGATACGTGGGAAAGTGGGGGAGGGGAGGCAATAATCTTTGGACATGGGAGAAGCAGCGTACACTACACGACACAACAAGGGAGCGCTTATGTTGTCGTTTCTTCATCTTTTGTGCCGTATATACTGTGCGCTGCTTCTCACTTTCTAAGAAGAAAGCAAGTGGTGAAGGCGCCAGAACCTCGAGCTCTGCCCTCGCGAGGTGGAGGTCGTGCATGTTCCAGCACTTACAGCCCCCTGAGATGTGCCGACAACATCCTGAGATCATGTGGAGCAAAATTGAAATGTCCTGTGCTATTGAGTCGCGGTTCCCCAGTGTGACGGTTTGGTCAACACCACAAAGTATACAGGGTGTTTCACTTAACTTGAGCCAAACGTTAAAAATATGGAAATGCCACGTAGCTGGACCGAATCAAGGTAATGTTGTTTGCCGTTGCTTGGAGATACTCAGACAATATTTTCTGCATTACGTCTAATTACATAATTACTCCTAATTAATGAATTAACTTCTTAAATATTATGTTTAGATTAAACGTGTCAATAAGGAAATTGTCGAGCAACATTAAGAAGTCCCCGATACAGCTTTATTTTGCTCAATACGTGCTAAATAAAAGTGTTTTTCCAAGCATGAAAGAAGCCCCCAAATACACGCAAAGTCCTTTGAGCGGCCAGTTGCGCGACAATTTTTTTTATTCGCAGTCTGGTTTCATGCTTGGAAAAACACCTTTACGTAGCACCTGTTGAGCAACAGAAATATGTATCGGGATTTTTCATGTTGCTCTACAATTTTCTCATTGACGCTTTTCATCTAATTACAATAATTTCGAAGTTGATTAATCAATTAATACTATAATGATATAATAAGGCAGCATACAACAAAAATTATCTCCAAGCGGCGGCAAACAACATTACTTTGGTTCCGTCCAGCTACGTGGCATTAACATATTTTAAAACTTTGGCACAAGTTAAGTGAAACACCCTGTAATAACGACGATTACGTCACATGCGATAGTCTGCATGAGCCCTCGTTGCGTCGTTGCCATGGCTGTAACGTTACTTTAGTTGAGTGCCAAAACCCGGGACTTTTCTTTCAGTGCTGTTACAATTAATAAATCTTCAACGATCTTCAGCGTGTGAATAATTAGTTCCAGTAGGGAAACGTTTTCTTTAGGTTGTTCTTTCTCGTCTGCACCATAATATACTACCGCAAACCACTAATATACACCTCACAAGGAAAACAAGGCGCAGAAAAAGAAGACGAAAAAGAAAAGAAATCCGAGGACACCTAAGCACTTCTTATGGGTTGTGAATGCGAAAGCCTCAACGTCCAACTGAAGGCCGTTGAGCGGTCCTTCGAGCTACGAACTCCTCGCGGGCAAGCGAGTGCGTTGAGACGCTTGGCCAACGCCTCCTAGGCAGCACAAAGCCGGTGGACTTCGATCTGCGACGTCACGCTACTTTGTCCGACTGCCATAGTAAGCCGCGGTTATTTTGACGTCACCGCTTTCGTCACACCAGGCTTGGCAATGGAATTTCGGTGCAAGTAACAAGGTGTCATAAAGCAGAGTGCACAGGCCTGCTATCTAGGAGGCGCTGGTTTAGGCCAGTGGGCAAGACTTCTGAGCGGGGGGGCGTAGGTTTTAAATTCACCAGCACCAATGTTTTTCCTTCAGAATTTGCTGTTTTTTTAAGCATTAATGTATTGATAACGATTGCCGCGGCGAAGTTAGAACGCGCACGAGAGCTTGCACGAAAGAGGAACACGCGGACAACACAGGCTTCCAAGAGTGACATGACGTTGCGGCGATGCCCTCGCCCCTCACGCAACAACTGGCGCGTCAGCGACCTGCAGGTGTTCCCTATCGCCTGTTCTGCTCCGTCGAAGGGCGCACGTGACGTGGCGTCGCAGCCAATGGTAATTTAGATGCCGCTTCGTTGCTACAGACGGCAGCTTTTTCGCTGAGTGGGCCACTAGATGCTATCGCATCAAATAGAAGAAATAATTAGGCAGCGAGAAAGGAGCGGTTTTATAACAAGAACAAGAGTGTGGTGCTTAAAGCGCGAAAATACCCGTGGCATATTTCACGCTGAGCAAAGCGAAAGGCAGTCAACCCGCACACCCTAGCTACCTTTCTGCGAACGAAGCGGGCGGTTACGCTCCTGGGGGTCCTTTTTCTCTTTCCCCTAGCGTCAGTTCGTTTCTCAGAAGCGAGTCGTGGAGGTGACATCGAGGGAGCGCACATCTATTCCACGGGACCAATTTCTCCGCAGAAATTGCCTCGGGGGATTAACCTACGTGCATGCCCATAGTGCTTTTCGCGCTTCAGGCCGTAACAGAAACATAAAGCCCAACACATCAGCCTTCAAGTACACGCGCTCCTCATATTTATGTTCTTTAACATCACACGCGTTGTACTCCAAAAACTTCAACGAATAACTTACATGCCTGGTATATTAACGTCCTTCACGTATAGGCTTTGAGCACTCAATAGATAGGTCAATACCTACTTAGTGAGTACACAAAGCCTATAGGTGAACTGCTCTTGCCCACGCCTCGTCCAAGTGAGGGAGAAGAAAGGGCAAGGCTAGAATATATCAACGAAAAAAGACGTTTCGAAATCTCAACTGACGTGTGAAGGTATTCGTTCATTCGGCAGGTAAGTGGAGAATGAAGCCGTTCTCTAGCACTCAGATATAGTGTAATTTCATAATGGAACATGTAACGCTTTGCTAGTAACGATAGAGTATCCTTTGGAATGCGTTGTGCAAGGCCTGTTTGGCCTTTTTAAGTTGATGAGGCTAGGAGAATACGAATAATAAAAAATTTGACACCGGTGCATGTGTCGCACAACTAAGCACGAAATTATTACTCACATGATTTACAGGCCCCTGTAGTGTATACTCTAAATATTTTACACATTTAGCGGTAAGATAGAATCGTTGGTAGGAACAAATGGTGGTATCTTATTTGTCGAATTTTTCTGGCCAGTAAAAGTGATGATGGCTGGAACAAATGACAAGAAGAGTGCATTTAATAAACATTCAAAGCTATCTTTGTCAATTTCCCCTGTCGCATATGGGTAATCCCAAGCGAAACGTCCCAGACCACAAAAGTGAACATCGCCGATTCTCCGGGCGATGGTCCGAAAAAAAAAGAAGTCAATGTGGGCTAGTTGGTGACTATGTGAATAAGATTTCAGCACAGTATTTTCATCGAAAAAAATATTTTTTTTTTTGGTGACATAGGAGTTCTTTGAAGTTTTCGCGAAGAAGAAAAAGTTGGCTGGAGGTAAGTTTTTTTTTTAAATGATATGTGAAACTAGGTGCAATGACAAATCTTATTTTGGAATATTCTACTGGATTTCTTTTAAGCACACAAACACTTATTTGGCTAACCTCCGCGCTTTTCGCAGTGGCGTTCGTAGCGGCGCCTGGTGTATTGAAATAAATGAACCGTTGATTACCAAGCGTTCTTCTACAAGCAGATCTTTCTGCTTTAAGGATACCTATGAGGAAGCTATGTACAGGTGTTATTCATGATTTATCGCTTATTTACAATAAAAAGAAATGCGCTCCCTGGTGCTACGCTTCGTGGCTATAAAATTACTCGCTAATGCAAATTGTTTTGGTGGAGCTTAGATTGACTGCAGCGCGAACAATGCAGTGGCAGTGGTGGGCGAAGTTATGACCAAAACGGAACGAGAATAGTGTTTTAATAAATCGCTTATTTCTTAGAACATTTCTAAGCAATAATCACCTTCAAAGTGTTCTCTCAGGGACGCACTGTACTTGTCTCGCCACTTTATAGTTGTTCAAAACCTTTCTGGAACCCCTGAAATCGCCTGATTCTCTATGTTTCCGTCCTTTTTCTAATATACAGGGTGTCCCAACTATCAGGCACCAAGATTTAAGCATATGCAAATGTCACGCAGCTTTAGAGAACCAAGGTAATGTTGTTTGCAGTCGCTTGGAGAAATGGTTTTTTTTTCATCCGGCCTAATCAGATAATTACTCACAATTAATTAATCAACTTCTCAAATAATATGATTATAATTAAAATAAATATATTATTATAATTAATTGTCGAGCGACATGAAAAACTCCCGATACAACTTTCTTTTTCTCAATACGTGCTACGCAAAATGTGTTTTTCCGAGCGTGAAAGAAGCCCGCAAATACACGCAAAGTATGTCACATATACCTATCATGCGCATCTCGACTGCTGACGGGTTAATGATTCCGTCCACTTTATATCTCAGCGTTTCTGGAAGGCGTACCTTACCTGCGGGTCACGCTGGGTGAATACCTTCGCATTCCTTTCGCATGTGCTGAGTGGTCTTCGGATTTTGATTCTTGCATACACATGCCTCATCCTGTTGCAAACATTTGCTCCAGTATATTTTTGCCCTTAGGCAGCCAGCTCAGGCCTCAAGTGGCGAGGCGCGACCCTTTGTGTTATCGTACAGACCTTCCTTCATCAAAAAGTCTGTGCGAATAGCAAGCGTTAGTTCCCATCAGTTAGTGCCGATGACCGCCTAGTGACCCGCGTCATTATTATGTATATGCTCCTCCTCCTCTTCATATATATATATATATATATATATATATATATATATATATATATATATATATATATATATATATATATATATATATATATATATATATATATATATACATGTGTGTGTGTGTGTGTGTGTGTGTGGGACGATTATTGAAAGGACAAGCTTGCGGGCCCCACTTCGGGCCTGCTTGGCTCCTGTCGCTGTAGAAATGATATGCGGATATGTAATAAGGTGCATACGAAGCTTAAGAGGAAGCCTTATCTCGGGACCAACTCCGATTTCTATATTCTAATGCATGTAAAATGCAAAAATATGCTGTTATGAGACAACCGTTGGGCCTATATGAATTGAATTTGTTGCATTTGATACACAGAGTTAAATTCTAGTGGCTCAAGTAAGCATCCTTTTGATTTAGGCCCTGAAATTTTCACAGTTGCGGAAAACTAATAAGTTGACAAAAGATGCAAACTTGAAGTTTGCAAAACCCTAACTCTCAACCAAAAAACACATATCACAGTTCTGTAAATTGTACCTTATAGAGCATGTCAAGTGGAAAAAGATACTATATATGAATTTACAACTTGCGGAAACTTGTTGAAATGTGAACGAGTGCTTAGCAAATGTCCTAACACAAGTTATTGGTGTATTTCAAAGCGTTATATAACACAAGTTGTGTCTGCTATAGATATATTTTATTTTATTTATACAAAATACCCCTAAAGCCCTAAAAGCCCTCATGGCTGAGGGTATTGCAAGGGGGGGGGGGGTGTACAGGGGATTGATAAAAAATAGAATACACGACAAATTCATTAAAAAAAATTAAGCACACATCCTGTGAAATTAGAATATAAGTACCATAAGTAGCAAATACCGTTAATTCCTAAAAGCATAAAGAAACATAAAAGAACATGAACAGGGCAGTAGTAAAAAATTATGCCAGTTATACAACTTCGAAACAACAGAATAAAATGAAATGAAACAAGATCTACATTATTAGAAATACAAAGTAAAAAGAAACAGTTCAAAGATGACATAATAATGTATGCATCATGTTAGGCTGTAGTTAAGGCACACAAAAGAGATTGCAAAACTTATCGGGATCAGTAGCAGTAGCAACACGTGGAGGCAGAGCATTCCAGTCACTTATGGTGCATGGTATGAAAGAATGTGCGTAGTTAAATGCACGACATGACAAGCGCTGACCTTTAAATGGATGGTCGAGTCGGTCAAAATGTAAGAATGCAAACGAAAAAAGTCATTATGAAGTTTTGAGTGATGATACAGCTTATGAAAAACTGATAAACGTGCAACTTTTCGACGGTGACATAGTTCTTGCACGCCTGCGCGTTTTCTTAATACAGGGATGCTTGCATGACGTAAGTAATCAGAGTAAATAAAACGAACTGCACGGTTCTGCATTGATTCAATGTCATTTATTAAATATGCTTGATGAGGGTCCCAAATAGCCGTAGCATATTCAATTTTGGTCTAATTAGTGCACAGAAGGCCCGTAATCGGAGGTGAGAAGGGGCACGCTTCACGTTATGTTTTCAGAGACCTAATGACCGGTTAGCGGATGCAAGAACAAGGTTAATATGGTGGTTCCATGTTAGGTCTGAATGAACGTGAAGACCCAAGTACTTATATGTAGTTACTAATTCGACTGTAGCATTATTTAAGGTATACGCAGTTTCGGTCCGAGACTGCTGGTTAGTAAAAGATATGAATTAAAAGACATAAAGATGCAGTTTACGGAATCGTGATATCATCTTTTGTTGCTGATCGAGTCACAGGGATACTTAACAGGGGTTCACTTTCGGCCTTGTTGACGCGACAACTTTTCTAGTGCTTCTTCTTGTCGTGCAGCTTTTATAGCGCTTTTTGTTCACCTCTGTTTCACGACTTCTTCGTTGTGCACAGGCATAAATATGAAATGACCAGATCAATAACTGAGTCCGCAAGAATAGACGAGGTAGGCTAAGGCTGTGTGGGTACACTTTCGCTATCTTTATTAAGGAAATAATTGTCATTTCTCACTTTCTCATAGATTGCGCGCATGCCGGATTTGTTGCCTTGCGTATATATAAACCCGTGATTCGGCTTCTAATAAATCATTTGAACATAGCGCTTGTATATGTCTCTTATCTTACCCATCTTACCTAAAGTTTCCGACCTAAGCAGCAAAAAACATTTGATAATTTTGTTCATTTCTGTACTTCTTTCCTAAATTTTGCGAATCCAAATACTTGTTTAGAAAAACATTGAAGGTCTAAATAAAAAATCTGCTTCACACGGTCACTACATTCTAACTTTTTTTTATTTTAAATGAAATATGCCTTATCGAAATCTGTGCAGTAGTTGCTCAAAAAATGATTTCTGCGTTCTCATGCATTCAGACAGTTCTCGAGCTCGAGCTTCTTCTTAAGGTGGCACTTGAATGCGCAGCGAGAGCAGTGGGCAGAAGGGGGTGGATTAAATCGGGCATTTGTCATACATATGAAATTATAAATACGTGGCACCCCTAATGTGAAAACCATCGCCTTCCAGTGCCTTGCAGTGTAAAACCAGCGTGCTTTTTGATACTGGGTCGCACTGGGGATGCACAGGGCGAAGCGCTGGTTTCACTGCTATGACGCTGGGGCACACTGGCACGTGCTGTAAGCGCACTAGTTCTCCGTGAAGTTCACTAGCTTGTAGGAGAAACTCCGCTGGCGGCGTCTCTGCTGACACTGGTTCTAGTATGCAAGCAGTATAAACGCGGTTGAATATTCAGTGCTTGATACAATTTTATCGGGAGATACTAGTTTCCTGTTTTAAATAACACTTTATTTTGAGGTCATAAAGGTCTGTCTCATGTCGCATCTGGGAATAAAGCTGCGAGAACTGGGGCGCTATAACGTAAAGCTATTCCAAACTTTTCTATTCCAATTGTGCAATCAGCCCTACACCATTGATCAAAAACTTTTTTGAACCACCCCCCCTCTGCGTGTCTGTCACGCGACGTCACGAATACCGCGATAGCTTCCCATCTGATATGGCGTGAACACACTGATTATGCATGACTGGAAAGAACGAAAGAAAAATTGTTGCTTATGATTCAACACCTTTTCGCCATTAGCACTCGGCTATTGGTCAAAAGTTTTCGGGCGACACCCACTTCACCTGCCTGTCACGCGACGTCACAAAACCACGAGAACTCACCATGTCAAAGTGACGTGTACGCGTTAAAGGTGCATTAATATACCGAACAAAACTAAGTTTTCTTCTGAATAGGCACAGGCTGCCCCGTTACCAAAGGAATAAAATATGGCTGCCGCCGATGGCTCAGGCACTGGCTACTCGCACCAGCCAGTTTATTTGCATAGAATAGAGCTATTTGTGTGGCCGTGTAACATTTTCTAGCGCTTTCGGCATGCTTACAACCTCGTTCTGCCAACTATTCTTTGCTGAGGATAAGTTTTAGCGGCATTCTTAACCTTCCGCTGCATGCCGTCGCGATTTTCGACCTGCTACCGCAAGATAAGTAAGGGAGAGCGGACCAATCACAGACGCCGGCACCACCATTTTCATCCGGTTATCGAGTTTCAGTGCACTGGCTCGGCCCCATCGAATCCCTCTTTACTTGAGCGCGCTCCACGCCTCTTATGAGTCAATTAGATAAGACAAGCCGCTCAGTGCAGGCAATGTTATTCGCTTTTCATTTTCAAGCAAACAAAAGTGACATCCTATGAACGCGGGGAGAGTTTTATTGGTCTACTCAGACAACCCTTAGGGTCACCGCCCGATGCTTGCGTGAGTGGTTACGCAAATTTAACGTAAGGAGATTGGAATAAAAACGCTTACCATTGACATGGTAAGGTTGCGAACTCTGTTTCATAAAATCGAATCCTGGTGGTGGTATATATTTAATAATTTGTATTGCAATTATTAAATGCTCCTTGTTTCTTTCTTTAAGATATATATATATATATATATAAATTTTTTTTCTCGCTCTCAAGCTGCGTTTCGCACCGGTACGCCAGTCCGTCAGTATACGCCAGTATGCCACGCCAGTCCCGCGCTCC
The DNA here is from genome assembly GCF_023375885.2 of Dermacentor andersoni. Taxonomy (NCBI): domain Eukaryota; kingdom Metazoa; phylum Arthropoda; class Arachnida; order Ixodida; family Ixodidae; genus Dermacentor; species Dermacentor andersoni. The sequence continues at coordinate 135,524,633 of NC_092814.1, forward strand.
AACATCCAGCGCGCGGCACAGGGCCCATAATCCGGCATCACGCTGGACACTGGGTAATGCAACACGGATGTCACGTATTTATTACCTCTGTATGAATAATCAACGCTAACTATCCGAGCCAGACTAATCGGATCCGTGAGGATTTTCGCCACGCGTCAGACAACTTCTCAGGTGGGAAACGATGGGGACATTCTCCTTGCGTGCTCTGGTATGTTGCGAAATCAGGCGTGTTTTAAGAATTAGAACAACAGTCGGAAATGTTTCGTTGAAAGATTTTCCTTTTCAGCTGGTTAAGCACCAAAGGGTCTGTGGAAGTACAAGCTATCGTAAAAGAGACCTTTCCAAGTCTTAATTGATTTTCGCGCACTTGTATTTGCCGGTTGTCCAATATTTTCGCTGTGATGTCCAGAACAGCTACGAAGAATAACGGTTTAAGTGGACCCTTATTAGAAGCGACGCTCGTCAGATATGCCGCAACACTTTATCACCGCATTTGACTTAGGCTCCCCTATAATGCAGATAAATAACATAAGTGTGCGTTCTTTCTTTCTTTTGTGTTCGAGTGCACAGCGAATGCAATAAAGGCGTCACTTGTTAGGAAGAAAATGATGAATGGCTGAAGCGCTTAAAGATAGTGCTTTTCTCTTTTAGTCAATCCGACAGTTTCTAATCCTTTTTATTTTGCCTTTGTGAATGGCGCATTTTTTACCTAATCCTTTGAGGGTAACGCCAAAATGTCGCCAGTAAAGCTTTAATCCGACGCTTTAAGTTCTTCGCACGAACCATGTGTCAAACTGTGCCGTTGCATCAAACTGGCTGTGCACATACAAAAAGACAAATACGGGTGCGTTGTTACCAAGATGAGTTAGCGCTTGCTCCAGTAACGACTTCTGGGTATAAACGAGGAGGGCCGTATCTCCACGAATGTAACGCCGCTACGATCACTTGACGGTAATTGAAAATATTGCTGAGAGAGGCTTCCCTCCTACGATGGGCGTAAAATAGGTTCATGATGATGACTACGATTGTCACGACGGTGGTTATTATTATTATTATTATTATTATTATTATAGACTCCAACACAATCATAAATGGAGAATATATTTGTACCCACACAGAAAATAAACTAATAAAAACAAACTGTGCGAGCTCGCAGAATCCCAGCTCAGGTTCGCCTAGCGAAGCGAACTTCGACCCCAGTGTGTTTAGGAGACCGAGGAGCTTCTTGCTGTTGCCTCTGAGTGTTTTGCCCCTTTCGCAGCCCTCGCGTACGCTTCTCTACGCCTCGTCCCGCCGCGTTGCCCCACAGTGGTGACGCCAACCAGCTCGAAAGCGCGGTCGCTTATAATTAGCGCTAGCAAATTGACACTTCTTGAGCTTAGAAAAATGCATCCAAAGTACATTCTAAGCCCATAAGGTGGAGGTCATGGTGGTGTTTGTGTTGTCACTGTAGCTGGTGCCAGCCTGGAACTCAGAAATTACTCTGCCTGAGCGACGCTGTCTGTATGCTCGACAGGGCGCACCTCCAGTAGGTCACGAGCGGGGCTCGCATTGACGCTGTGTCGCTCCGCACCACATTTCTCGAACAACGTATCAAACGGCGGTATTTCGATAGGAAGGCGAATCGCATTACTGCGTCAGGAAAGAGAAGTTCGAGACGGCGCAAGTCCTCTCGAGTGGGGCGTGTAAACGCTGACGTATTGCATGGCGGGGGAGATGAAAACTGAGGTGGCTGCCGGCACGCGCTCTTTCCCACTCACGGACGAAGCGCGCTCACCGGCTGCAGGTCCCGCGGCCTTGTCTCAGGGGAAGGGGGTGTGCCACACACAAACGATTGTGCATAGTGTTACCGCGATGCGCGGTGAAATGCTATACTCTACAGCCGCATTTCATGTATACGTTGATGCAGTCGCACAAACGTATGCGAGAGGTCCTTCGGGAGCACTAGATGTTGCACACACGCACGCTGATATCCCCCTTCTGCCCTGATGGTGAAATAGTTTATTCCCCTTTGAGTGAAGCATTGGCGACGCCATACAATAGCGCTGCGCGTTATGCACTTCATTACAGCCTGTGCCGATGGGAGAGTTAGCGCACCTATGCTTGAAAGCCCACGCTGGCGTGAATGCTGATCCTGTGTGGATTCAATGCAAAAGCTTGGCTCCGTTGTGGTTCAGCCCTTTATGAATGCGTGGTTGTTATTAATGCGGGATTGCCAGGCAGAGGAAATGGTGGCCAATGCTCTCCTTAGAGAGGTGATTATTCTTTCTTTTTCTTATTTTGAGAATCTCCGGCGGAACTTTGCTTGCGACTGCATCTGCAGAGCCTTGAAGGCCTGCTAAATAAATATGTGTTTAAAACGGAAATGTGAAGCAGTTTGCTTTACAGAAAGAATTCTAATATTCAATTCGCGTCTCGAAGGAGCGTTTAAAAGACTCGACTTCAATTTGGAATTTTTTTTATAGTGCCCCAAAAGCACCTACAAATCTCAAATTTCTCGAGCATGTTTCACTCATTGCACAGTGCCTTTTTTTGTTTCGGGTCGTCTGGCAGTTCGCAAACGGAAGATGTTTGGTACGGAGCTAGGCACCGAGGAGAGCCCATTTTAGCCCAAATTTCATCACGTACTACTACTCCCGCAACGTACCTACAACTTTATAAGTATGTTTTTGCAATAATACGCTTTTTTTCTCGCAAGCATCGTCTTCATAGGTATGAAATGACGCAGTGGAGTTCTCTGAAGCACAATTAACACAACTTTTGTAATCTTTCGCAAAGCTCCTAATCAACCCACGCAAGTCGAAACCACCCCTCCATATCGCACTCGACGTACCCAAAAATATACTCTTCAATTTCCATTTTGCCAGCTGCAGTGGCTCTGTTATGGTATTTGCGCGTAGGCATTTGGAGCGGGCATTCTCCACCTTGCTCAATTATAAGGGGAGCTTCGCGTTAGAGTGACGTTACAGTTATAATATGAACCGTAGCTGTGATTTTAATATAAAAGCGATTTCACGTAGCACGACAGACCATCGGCTGCAGTGACCCGCGCAAGGCCCGGTGCCCACCACATGGACTCGCATCGCGGCAACGCCCTATCATGCTGACCTAAATCCTTCCAACACGACCGGAACAAGCTGGCCTGCGGGCCCAGATGGCTGCGCGTGCAAGTACCATACAGTGTGGAAGCGCATCGCAATAGTAGACGGAAACATGGAACCGTGCCGGGCAGATGTCTTCCGTCCTCACTTGCCTGGGTTCACAAACATCTCCCGCGCATATGAGTTCGCTGTCTCCTTGCAAAAGTGAAGGGCTGGCTTTTCCACACTGCACCATCATCTTATCGTTGAATTTGCCGCGTCGCTAAAAGGGGCCAATAAATTTCCCTTTATAGTCAGAGCATGGTTCCAAACGCGAGGCGCTTTTCCGAGCTCGTACATATTTTTTTTTAAAACGCTGTGTAACTTTTTTTTATTATTCTTGAAGATAGGGAGATCTTCGCATTTGTTGAGATGAATGAATTGGCATCATGAGAGGAGATGGCTAGAAAATTTACGGGTGTAAGTTGTAAATATAGGGTGTTTCAGCTAACTTGTCTGAGCCTTAAAAAAAAAGAAAAAAAAAGAAAGAAAAATGTGTGCTTAGAGAATGCAACCAACTCGCTGTGATTCAACGTGCTATTGAGTAACTGAAAGTTCTTTTTAATTTTTACTCTGAGCTTCTGTCATGTATAAAAAATATATATTTTACTGAATTTTAAAACGCTCGATTTAACGCAGAAAATTCGATGGAGATGTCCCCAGGGCAGATTGCGAAATAAATATCCAAACGTTTTCCTTGCATGAAGTTAGCTTTGTGTTCTTTTACTTTTTCTTGGATCAGAAGAGAGCACACCAGACCTGAAAAAATGAGTCACGCGATGAGAAACTTGCGTGCGGTGACATTAGTGCCCTCAAACGTGCTTCGAACGAAGGATCAATGCTGCACGCATACACGATATATGAGCAGGCCGTAAGTAGCAGAGATGGACCGAGGACAACGGTCTGGCTTTCCAGTTTGGTCAGAATACCTTTTCTGCTGAAGTAATGGAGCAGATGATGCCATTGATTACAGCAATAATTAGCGTATGGCAAATCTTGAAGTGCTGTCAGAGTTCTTGCTCTTGACAAACTACGTGAAGGGCGAGCTGGTTTCGGTGGTGTATGGCGATGGATCTGAGACGACGGTTGGTGACCGTCGTATCTTAACCGTCACTGTCCTTGGCGGCTTTTTCATGCGTTCAGTCTGCGTGGAAAACACATTAGTCTTTCTAAACCTGTAAGATGGCACAAATGTCGTGGCGCACAAGCGCCTATTCACGCGCTATATTTTTTCAGAACCAGCATGTGTGCTTTGGTGTCCTGAAAAAATTAAGCCGCCGCAGCTATATTTATGAAAAGAAAAGAGTTGGATATTTCTCGATAGGTTCTGGAAAGTCTCGATAGAATGCTTTTAGTTTAAATTAATATCTTTAGAGTTGGTTAAATATTAGCATTTATTAATCACTTCAACTTAAGAATAATTTCAGTTGTTCATAAGGTACAATTACCAACATTGAGTTGGTTACATTCGCGTAGCCCACGTCTGTGGTTTTTCTAAAGCTTGGCACAGATTGGCTTAAACACCCTTCAAAAATAGACGTAGCACGAACTCTCCGCTGGTAAATACTGAAGAAAACGCCTAGCGCCAAATCACGAATAGCAAGCTTCTGATAACGTTGCTTTTGTTGCTGGATCAGTCATCATATAACGAACTAAAGGGTTGCAGTTTGGATACACTTCTGAGGCTGGGAACATTAAGACACGTATAGATTTCTTAAAGCAAACTCACAGATATCCTGTGAAGAAAATTTAGTGCACATCAGTCATGATGGACGGACAACTTTGAAATTCGCTTAAAATAACAACCTGAGTCGCCTGGTTGTTTTCCCATTTGAGGTACGCATGTTGCTGTGGCTAAACTCGATGTAGACATAATTAACCCACGTCATTTTGTTCTTGCAACTTTGGTAGCTCACCACAGTGAGAAATATCCATTCAGCACACTTAGAGAGATAAATTTTTAAAAAAAGCAAGGGCTGAGATGTTAACCAGGCAAAGTGTCGTTTTTTTACCCTGCACAGAGGATTGGGAAAAGTGGTTTAAGAAGATACAAAGGAAGAAATGCGATTATGGAAACGGCAATCAGAGCACAAGATTGAATTGGCACAAATCACGAATCATAGCCTTTCTCGCAGACAGCAGGAAGTTCTGGCTGCCTTTAGCGCACGCGTTCGTTTTGACCACTCTCCACGTATTTTTGTGTGCGATAACAGTGGCTAGCTGTCCAGTGTCTTTAACGTAGTACACAACACCTGCTTCTTCGTATTGTAACGTAGGCAGATGCACAGAAGATACGGGATTGTTTCTTTACAGCCGCAAGTGTCACAGGTAGGATTCTCGACCCATTAATGTACTAACGATTATGACTTGGTAAGCGCGACGCGAAGCCACAACATTCTTAGACAGGCAGTCGTAGAAATAAGGTGTCAGGGGCCCATTCTGCTTGGTGATGTTAAGGCCCGTACGATCTGACGGCTGTTTATTGAGACCCATACACTTTTTCGAGTCGACGGTGGAAGGAAGGAAGGAAATAAACTTTATTCAAGGTCCTGCAGGCCACGAGAGCTTTGGGCTCTCATGGAGTGGGTATCTCCCACGACGGAACCGGGAGGTTGAGTTTCCTGGCGGCGTCGTGGACCTACTGGACGGCCCAGAGTTGGGGAGCGAGTTCTTCGCTCTGGATTGCTTCTTCAAACTTGCGCTTGGCCGGTTCGGAGTTTATGTGAGCTTGCGAACACGGCCAGAGTAAGCAACACACCAACTCCGGCAAACGTAGCCGTTTATCTTCGACCTTGATGGCCCAATTGCTCCAACAAATGTTAGTGTTGTCAGCTCTTTGAAGGCGGCAGGACTCGGAAGCAGAAACGGTGCAGCCAACTCTAGGGCACTTGCAGAGAGCGTCCTTCGGTCTGAGATTCGGAAGGAGCAGAGAGAAACTGGGAAGAGGCAGAGAACAACGAGAACGGCACGGGAGTTACAATAAAGAAAGAAAAAGTAGTCCAATTTGTACTTTGCACTGGAAATAGGAAAATACATCTAAAGTGATAAGAATGGAAAAAGATGGGTAGGGAAACAAACATCGGCAAACAAAAATTTGAGGTGTCACACGTCACTATCACAGCCTGTCTTGCAGGCCCGTAGACCGCAGGAAGCGACCTAGTGTTCCTGCTGCTCTTAGCGCAGATATCCGTTGTGACCACTGCGCTTATATTATTCAGGCACCAGCTGAGAGCGAGAGAGAGGTAGAAGGCAGAGATGTTAACCAGATTAGCTGTCTGGCTGGCCACTCGCCGTGGTGGCTATGGCATTGTGCTGCTAAGCCCGAGGACGCGGGTTCAAATCCCGGCCGCGGAAGTCGCACTTTGAGGCGGACGAAATGCGAAAGTGCTCGTGTACCGTGCACTGGACGCATGTTAAGAAATACCAGATGGCCAAACTTAATCCGGAGTCCCCCACTACGGCGTGCCTCATAATGAGATCATGGGTTTGGCAGGTAAAACCCCCTAAAAAATTATTTATTAGTTTTTTTGTGTGAGCTTGGCTACTCTACACTGGAGGATGAGAAGAGAGTAGAAAAGAATATATGAAGAGAATGTGTCCACACGCAAACGACGACTGAGTTTGACGATATCGTACTCAGACATTTGGCTGAATAGTCCCAATACATGCATGTTGGGATTATCGCAAGATGTCATGCCCAATATTTTTGCTAAAATAAAATAAACAGCTTATGTTATTCGTAGACCGCCTAGGGAATGAGTACCAAATGCATGAAGAGTAGACAGTAACGGACAGCCAGCTACATGAGTGGGTGAGATAAGTTATTTTCTAGCGGTGGCTCTGGCTTGATATTATGCCGCTCTTATAACCCACGGCATTATAATATCATTGATAACGCAGGTGGAGCGTCGCTCTGACCACTCACGAAGCTCCAAAAGCGCGAAAAGGAATAGCGCCGTAAAAGGCATCACTACAATATCGCGACCTTGGCGATCTGCAGGTACAGTGTGAGCACTATTGACGCAGCACAGGGGGTAATTGAAAATCCGGAAGAGAAGCGCGTGTTGTTGTGGCCTCAACACGGTGCGCAACCACAAGGGAGATTCATCACGCTGGAAAAAAAAAAACTTTCACCCAACAAGTAAGAAATACGATCCAATTAGATTGGTTTTAATATTTTTCTTCACGATATGTAGCTGCCTATGTATTTTAAATTGCTCATGGTGCTTTGAAGTCACTTATGTCGCCTATGGCTATTTGTGCACGCCAGCAAAGAAATGTTCGAGTCATCGCACCCTCGTCCTGAATACTCTGTGTAAGAATAACAATGCTAAGCGAAATTGCCTTTGCACACAAGCACGCTGAAGTCTATGAAACGCGCACTGCCGAAGTAAATGCTATGAAGAAGGAAAAAAAAGAGAAAAAAAAAAGACGCGGAGGTTGCTCCCATTGAACGCGTCTGGCTTTACAGGCGTAAACTACAGTTCCGTTAGTGGCAACTGCAACGTGGTTCCTTGTACATATAGGTCAGTAATTCTCACAGTTAAGCCGAGCTGAAGAAACAAACAAGGAGGGTAAGCAAACAACGTAAATCGGTTCATTTCCCTAATAGCTTAGACAAAGGGACTTCACTATTAGGCGTGCTCTTTTAGAACGAGCGCACAGAGTGTGCGCAAAGTTTGATATACAACTGTCCAGACAACATTGCGCTACAGTAAGCAGCAAAAAAATAATCGCTTTGCGCTTTTTTTCCTGTTCATAGATTTGTCTTCAGAAATATTCAAAGACGTAGTTCAATGGAATAATTAGGAGCTCCAAACTGATGCGTGGGCGTGTGAAACTTTTTAGGTGAAATCTTGAATACCGCCTCAGTTTAATCTGTCCGTGATCATCCACATACACCAAATAAGGGTGGTGCACAACAGCTGGACATGCAACTGCCATCTTTCACGAGTTCCATGAACAGGTGCCGAGATCCGGGAGGGGGGGGGGGGGGGGGGTGGCTCGTTCCGCAGTGAGTACACAGAAAATACAAAGGGAAAACAAAAACGATCCAGAGTCCGGCCCCTCACCTCAACCCTTGGGAACAACGAGAGCGTGGCCCCGTATGTGGGTGGGACTCGTATGCTGTCTTGCTCGGCAACAAAGGGCCGACAGATACCAGTGTTTTCGAGCGTTGCTAGCTGGTACCTTAAAACGCGTGCGAATAATAATAGGCCAATGCCGGAAAGGAGAAGGGGGACGCGTAATTCTTCCCACGAGGCCTTCCGCCTGGACATTGCACGCTTGAATATTTCAAGAACACTTACAACTCCCGGCACTAATGGCCGCTGCGAGATCGCTCTTGGTGCGCGGGGTATTTCGCGCCGGCAATAATGACTGCAACCCTTCTTCCTCCGCAGCAACTGCTTCCCTATGCGTCGGCTTCATCGGCACGTCCTTTCTCCGTATAATTTGCCATTGACGCCAGCTTCTTGCCAGCTTGTTTCTCTCGTCTTTTATGGCCCTTCTGCACACTCCATCAGAAATACCACTGCTGAAATATCGATCACAGTGGTTTACCACTGTGGCTAATGACGGAGACGCATTGGTTCTCTCGCTCGAAATGCTTTAGTCCGCTTGGCGAAATGCAGCTATAAGCTTACAGTTGTCAAGAGAAACAGCTTCTGCTATGTTGCACTGCACATGTTTGATGGAGTTACGAACTTGTTCGTTACGTTCAAGGTGCATGCTACCTTTTAACATTATTGGAATGCGCTAGAAGCCTAAGACACGTAAGATAAAAGCGCATTTTTTTATTAAGATCTGTGAGCTGAAGAAACCGCCAGGTAGCACAAAATTCAGTAAAGTTCGCGATAGTGGTTTTCTTTTAAACTTATAAAAAAGAAGTCGCACAAAACGAACACGTCGTCGCAAGCACTTGAAAGTGGCACATTCAAATGTGCTCTAAATACTTTCTCTTAACACTCTGTTCATAAAGGTAATAATTACGAAGCTATCCAACTAATCGCTACTGATTACGTAAAAAGGAAACAAGAACTGGTGGGCGCTATAGCGAGAGAAATGAAAAGATAAATGAAAGGCAGGGATGGTAACCAGGGCTGAGCCTTGTTGGCTAGCTCTCCAGTGGGCAAAATATAAAAGTGGAGGGAAAGATTAAGAGAAGGCAATAATGTTATTACGTAATGTGCTCTGGAGTCGCCGACATAATGAAAATCCTTCACGCTACGTCGCAGACGTTCCTTTTGACTCACTTCGGTTGTCCTACGAGAAAGGTATTTCGTCTAGCTACTTTAGAGTGGTGCAGTAGCGCAAAAGGTTTCTTCACCACCAAAGGCACTGCATTCGGTGCTATCGGGCGCTACAATCAAGAATGAGTGCGTATTCGTGAATGCAACGTCCAGTCGTGAGCGACAAGCTGATGTTTCTTCGTTTCGGGGAAGACCAGGTAACAGGTGCATAGAAGGGGCGGATGAATGCAACCGATTATGAGCAAAGTCAGGTGTGTGCCATTTCTATAGTGTCAAATAAAATTGCTTAGGTGCTGGGCTGCGACAGTTCTTCGTACAAATGCAGAGATAAAAATTGTTACTTTATGTGCGTTTGGAGCAGCTTCCTCGACGACGATGTTGCTGGCGATACCCCAATGGCCCGGCAGGCACTGAAATACCAAGTTGTTCCATTTCGGGATCGCGTGCATGGTGTTACGTTCCTCGTATCTCGAAAACAAGTTTGCCTGCGACGAACTGCTGAAAAAGACACTGAAAAGCTGCCTTTGAGTCCCAGAAGATTTCCCACTTATTAGCCGTTTGCTGGTTAATATAATCAATGGCGCATCGAAGAGCAATAAGCTCCAAATCCGTCATTATCGTGACTTGAGAACTTGTACTGTATTGCTCTTGATTGATCTGGCTGAAATAACCATTACGGAGGAGGAGCTGGTCTGAGTTGAACTATCCTGAGAGCGTAAACTTAATTCGGTTAAATTAAGAAGCTTGCAAGCAATTCAGAGTTAATTGCTTCAAGGCAAGGGTAGGCAAGTGAGCCGTCTTTCATTGCATGCACTCATGACCCGGCGGTGAGATTCTATCGCAGTAAACACAGCGCCGATGCAATCTGAAGAGCCAATGTCGCGTGGTAAGTAGCACGCTCATCTTATACACTGAAGACGTGGCGCCACTTCCTGCCCATTGGCTACCCCGTCACTTGCCCAAAGACGCACGCACTAGGCCATACATTTAGTCAGCCAGATGGCTGCCACATGATGTTTGCAATGAGGCGCACCCTAGGCCCACGTTTAGTCGATCAGAACCGTGTAGCCTCCGTGGCGTCGGGGAAGTGCGCTCGTCTGGCACCCGGATGCCCGGTTTCGATTGCCACCCAGACCGAAATGTAAATTTTCTTTTCAAAGCCGTGAATTTACTGTGTTTGTAGAAATCCCCTTGAGAAAGTTCACATCAATCCGGGCGCTTTTCAGGTTTCTGCTCTTTTGCGCCGTCGGCCATTTTTGGTACCATGGATCAGCAAGCTGACTACGCCGACGCATTTTCCCGTAATGGGGCATATAATGCTTTCGAACTAAGAAAAGAAAACACTACGATACTTCTCGAAACCTTTCGCGGAAGCGATGTTTCACTTCAAGAACTCAATATGTCTGGACAAGGCCAAAGGGTTCTCCCACAGTCTACGTAAGTATGGGAGCTTGCATGCTGGAGGAGACGCGCTATGTCCGCAGAGCCATCCTTGTCAAGCACGACAACAAATATATGTCTGGTTAGCGAGGCTTCCGCGAGGTGGCCTTCACAGAGTTTATGAATAGTCATGGCACATGGCGTCTTGTGCATTTGCTTCACAAATGCGCAAATAGCACAGAAAGTACGTGCAGCGCAATACGAACACGCGCCAAGCGAATGGCAAGCGCGCCGTAGCCCATTCGTTCCGCGATGTCGCGTCCATGTGGTTGCCCCCACCGCGACGCGACAGTGCGACTGAGTCAGTCTGTCGTGTCACTTGTCTCCATCGCTTGACTTGGAGCTCATGTGGTTGCCTGTCTTTGTTTGCAAATTTGAGGCGCCATTTAGATTACAGGTTGTGCATCACAATCATCGATCTAGCTTTATGGAAGGTTTAAAATGTATCTTGCAATGAGTTCACGAAATCGGCTTGAAACCTGCACGCAGGAAACTACTAACGCCAGAATAGAGAACTTGGGCCACTGGATATTTACAACACGGCACGTGCACCTGGGTGTGTGTTCGCATAGGCAACGGGGGTCACTGGTGTTGTGTAGCTAGGCGTACGTCACTGGATATGAGAACATTCTTGGCCACTCCCCGAAATCGGTATTTGCCACGGGGTATGTGCCCGAATGGGCAAGCACAACAAGAGGCAAGGGAAGAAATCGGCCTCACCTCAGCCTGGTCAACCAAGCGAGAAGGGCAGCTAAGGCCGCTGGACTCCTGGACTAAGGGGACCACCCACGTCACAGCGGAAGATCTACCTACGCTCGTGTGCTCCCTTCCATAAAGTTTACTCTCTTTCTCTCTCTCTCTCCCTCGGCATCAAAAGCAGCTGAGTTTGGAGAAAGAAGTGAAGTCAACAGAATGGACCAGAGCGTGCGCTGAGCTACACAGAAATGAAGAAGGCGAAGCGAAGAATTTATACTTGTTTCAAGGCAAATTTTTATTTAAATTTATGTTACTTTATGCTATTCATTCCTTTCATTCCTTGGAATCTTCCCTGAATATTTCCCTTGTTTTCTAGTCAGGACTAAACGCCTTTTGTAATTCCATACGAATCGTTGTCATTGCCCTATAGTGGCTGTGAGCCATCAACGGAGAGAAAACAAACATTTCAATGAACGCCAAATAAAGCTTCGCTTATAACCGATTTCGACACATGTGTGGGATGCGCCGATTTTTGTACTTGCTTATCGGCCAGCTCTGACCCCCAGCCTTCTATAAGTGTACAGCAATCCAGAAAGTTTACAGCGTGTGCCATCGAACTCCTTCTGATGCAGAAATACGTTTGTAATTCGCCGTTGCAGAGTAGCTATTGCTCGATTAACGTCAGTAGCCTTTCCGGTTTTTTTTTTCTTCCAACAGCAATTCATTTCATGACCAAAGCTCGCAGCGCAAGAAAGGAGACGCCGAACAAGTTCAATGCCACTTTATACGTTGTTTCGTTCCAGTGCAAAACAAATGCCACGAAGAATGGAAGATACAGATACTGATATCTCCTAAAGAGCGACACTTGGGCTCCCCTCGTTCACCGCGCTCTTTGCAGCGAAAGACGACTCTGACGAAAGGGGAGCCCCACATGCTTCACTGAAGAAAACGACTCATGACTGCTTTCGAGGAACACTAACGATCAAGCAGTCTTGGAAGGTTGCTCACCGACTAATCCTCTGCTAACAACTGTTGTAGATCGTCCGGCTGTTGCCCACTTGTGGCCTTTCCATCCTTCCTTTCTCGTTCGTTTGTTTCCTGTATTATTTTCGCGAGTTTGTTTACAAAGGCAATCAACTGCTGTGACGCTTATGTATTCTGCAAGACAATGAACATCCAATTTTATGTTTGTTTTTTATTGAAGGTCGGAGGTTTCTTGTTTGCTCCCGTTTCTAGTTATTCGTGAGGGAAAAAAATAAAAGGTAGCGAAACCGCCTCCTCAAAGTTTACTCTCTGTGTCCTTTGTTTAGTGGGTGCGAATGTTGTTTCTTAATCTTGAAAATGAAACGTACACTGTCGTTTAGACAAATGTAGACCTAATCAATTTATCGGTGTGTATACACACACGAAAGATGACGTTTTTAAGATCGCGTAAAATGATTTAGGCTCCCGCGGAGTCCTCCACCAGTAGCGAAATTGCAATGTAGGTGTTTTTAAAACCAGTTATTCTTTAACCAATCTTAGTTAATTAGGGAACGAACTGAGCTGGCTGCTCGACTATCAAGTGTCCACCGTGCTGAAAGAACGAATAGTGAAAAATGAATCATCGTGGTTGTTAAACAATATGAAAAGATTTGCGTCCTATAACATAGATCACACGATGTGTGTATATATATATATATATATATATATATATATAAATATATATATGTATGTTGCCCTTTTTTGCATGTGGCTACCGAACTCTAGTGTGCACAATTCATTCACGTTACTTGCACAAAAATTCCCAAGCTTGCTGCTATGCAGGGCACGTGTACAGTTATGAATGAGAAGAGAAACCGAGGGTCTTCATTTTTTATAAACCCAACCACGTGCAGGCAATAGATGATGAACTCAAGAAGCGCATAGGGGAAATCAACTGTTGTTGTATTTGAAATGTAAGAATAATATGGAAAAGGGCGGAAGTCAAAATCGAGGAAAGCTGAACTCGTCGTCGGTGGGGGCCGACTCCACACCTTCCGCTTTACGCGTGCGATGCTCTGCCAATTGCGCTACGGTGGAGGTTCTCTTTCTCCTCATTCGTTGCATAACGAGAGCCTCGAGATCGGCAATTTCATGTCTTCAGGGACAGCGTACGAGGATTTATTGGCCAGTTGCCTGCTCCGAAGTTCTCGTACTACGGGACGCCTGCATGTGATTAGAATTATCTGCAACGTACACCGCCATGGTCGTGAATGGCGCTGGCTATCACTGTCAGGGCCTAGTACAGATACACAAAGACTCAAGAAAGTAGAGGGGAGGACAGCCGCCACCGTAGCTTAAGGAACTTCTGAAAAAGAAAAAAAGAAAGAAACGTTCTTAAAAATTGCTTCGGCTTACTGTACCTTTTAAGCCAGTGGAAGTCCGAATCCAATCACGTTTACTGACAATGCAGGAGCGACTCGCTCAGAAGTGTGATTGCGCCGCCTGCTTTAGATGACTGGTTCGAGACAAACATGTGCTGCCAAACGTAACAGCCACCGCTGCTTGTGCTTCGCGAATTATAAGTTACCCTCAACGGCACCCTTTTATCAACAGCACCACTCAGCGCACAGAGCGCCTCATCTGTCGGCAAGTTCCAGAGCGAAGGGGTGTTTTAGCGTATCGTTTGTCTCACCGCTCACAGCAGTGGACGCACTTTGCTGAATAGATGACATAGAAACTAGCCGTGACTGCTTTGTCGGTTATCGCCTGCGTCGGAGCAAAATATATTGGCCTAGCGAGCTTCAACAGATGGTGCAAGCACATTTAACTATTTCCACGTTATTGGCAAGGCCGCTGGGGAATATATTGATACTTTATTCTTCACGCACAAAATTTTTTTTTATTCATGTACCCTAAAGGCCTTTTTACAGGCATTACATAAGGGTAACATAACATATCACGGTGAATAAATAATGAAGATATAGAAGCAAAACGAGCGCCATTTGCTGAGAACATAACTTGATAAAACAAATTGAAAATACACTACCAACACTGAGAACACACTGGGAAAAGTAGAACTACAACGGTAGTGCAATAATAGAGAATACAATTCTGAGCACTCGGCACAATTGTAGCCGTCGGAATAGGCATCCGCGGCTAGCCACTGCCAGGGCAACGAACAACAACAAGAAAGCTTTTGTTGCAGATGGGGACTGAGACCACTGAGGGCACGGTTGTCAATAAGCAGAAAAACGCAGGTCTGTAATAGTGAAAAGCTGGTCAGGTTGGTTCTGGCTGAAATAAAACATTGTTCTAGAGGGAAAATACGTATACGAGTGATGATTGGAGGAGAAGGCACAATGTACTCCTCCTAGCGGCCAGTGGTATAACTTGTTCAACGCCTAAAAAAAGAATGAGTTGTTTCGTAGGTGCATACAACAATGTAATCACGTGTAAAGAAGCTGCGCGGCGTGTAAAGACACTTCGTGGCGTTTAAAGGCACTACGTGGCATAACGCCGTGAAGTGAAAGTAACGCATACAGGTTGAGGACAGTCCTTCGGCTTCGGCATTGTGCGCGACTTCAGTTTTTTTTTCCTGTTTTTTTTTTTGCCTTTTCTTTCTTTTGTGTACATGTCTGCATGCGGTTAATACGTTCCGGCGCTTTCAATGACGAGTACCCGCATACGCACCGGCCTGCGTCAGTGCACGTGCAGTTTTCTCACACCCACGCACTGCCCGTCCCACGTCGATCCGCGGGTGCGCTGCTCCGAGCGGGGCATCATTTCCTCGAGTGGACCTGTGCGGTTTCTCTGCCCGGCGACACGACAGGCCGTCTGGAGCACAATGCGCCGCAGAGGCATACAATCTATATGGCGTTCGGACGCGGTTCCACGTGTGCGAACATGTCGAGGCGCAGGACACGTAGCTTTCGCAAAATTGTTTCGTAATACTTGAGCGGAGAACGTCGCTTTCCACTAGGCTCCCCCATTGTGTGACATGATTAAGGACTCGCGGACGTTGACTCGCTTCGCTGGAGGTCGCAAAGCCAGTGCTAGTCTTGCGAGAGCGCATGGTCCTCTGTCTGCGAGTGCAAACTGGATATTTATACCCAGCCACATTACGTGTCTGTGGCGCCCACCTGGCTTTTATGAACGCAGAAAAAGAAATTGTGACCGTTTCTGCAACTTGTGCTGGTTCATATTCTTCCCTCACTCGGTTACTTGTTCTGTTTTTCATTCGCGCGCAAGTTCCTTCTATTCAGCAGAAAGAGAGCTCGCCGATCGAAGTCCGGATGGGCTGCTTCTATTCACTCGAATCCCTCGGAGATCCTTTTTTGCGGGGAACAGTCCCGCTGTGCTTCCCCTAAAAGAAAATGGATATTCGATGGCTAATGCATCTTTTCACGCTATTCTAATTTCGTTTCAATACTAAGATCTCCCTACGCAAGCCATGGAACAAGTTGTATAACTCAATGATTCTCAGGACGGGAAAAAGAGTAAGAGAACGTGTTGCTTCGATGAAAATGGTGTAACACACACACACACACACACACACACACACACACACACACACACACACACACACGCACACACGCACACACACACACGCACACGCACACGCACACGCACACACACACACACACACACACACGCACGCACGCACACACACACACACACACACACACACACACACACACACACACACACACACACACACACACACACACACACACACACACACACACACACGCGCGCGCGCGCGCACGCACGCACGAAAGGATGTTGGGTGCGCTATTTGAAGCCCATAGCTGTTTAAAAGTCTTATGGCAATCACGCCCACATTCACTGATGGAATCCTGTAATTCTAGAGCAAGCTTTTCCAATTTATTTTGTGATAGGCTGTACATCGTATCATTAGAAGCTGTGCAACATCTGTTATAGACATTTAAGTAAGAAAGTTCTTTGGTTAGTCCGAGTACTGCGATTAGCCAAGCGCTGTTAATCATTGATTTATTGACTGTGACAAGTGACTGTCACTTTGTGCCCTTGCAAGCGCAGAAACATTCATCTTAAGTGGCGGTTCGAGCTATCGGTAACATAGTCAGATTTTCCTTCTTCAGTCCGTCAGAGGCATGCGTCAAGAGAAACCCCTCCATATATGTAGACCTCAACGACGAGACGTACAGGAGTGATTGCGACGGCCGCGGAATTCTGTGCGGGATCTTCGGTTTGAGCGGAGGCATGCGGTAAACCTAACCTAGAACTTTCCCACTGAGTGCATTAAAGCCAAGAGTGTGCTTGGTTACTTACACCACAACTTTCCAAGGCACCATAATCCTACTCTACAAGTCATTAGTGCGTCGTAATTAGAATACGCTGCAGCTGCGCGGGACCTACACTATGACAACCTTATTTCTTCTCTCGAGTTTGCGTAAACTAATTCAGTCCGATTTTCCTTTCTGTAAATAAAAATTTGCTATCAAATATTGAGCACTGTAAAGTACGGTCTATTATTACAGGGAACACGCGAGTGCGTGGATGGATGGATGGATGGATGTTATGAGCGTTCCCTTTGGAACGGGACGGTGGGAAATCACCGATATAGCTACACTATACGATATATATATATATATATATATATATATATATATATATATATATATATATATATATATATATATATATATATATATATATATATATAACATTTTCTTTCTGTTATGTTCCTGTCGTACCACCATTGCCAACTGTCATATGTGGTGGTGGCGTCGTCACAATAAAATTCTAAGTGCAATCGTCGAGGCAAGTGAAAAGAAACCTCAAATGATGTGGGTGGAAAAACTCTGGTAATGAGACTTTAGGTGTTTGTGGGGGTGGAGTAGGCTCCGGCGTCGCCAGGGGGGGGGGGGGTGCTCTGCCCCCTCCGGAGACTTCCGGGGGGTGCTCCGGCGCCAGAGCCCCCCGTAGTCGGCGCCTAGGCGTCTCCCTATGCCACAGAGTAAACCTGCGCACTTTCTTGATGCCCCTGGCGAAAGCCTTCCAAGGCGGACGCATCTAGAATACGCCTTGAAACACTAGAGATGTTCTCGACCAGTGTGTACTTAGAAAGCATTCCATCGTCCTCTTTCATAAGAATGATTTCGGCGCACAACGAATGATGAAGCCTTTATCGTGCTAACTGCAGACCTGAAATTGTCTTCTTTTTGCAAACGTAGGGTTCATTTATGTCGGAGCGTATATTTCCTCTAAACGTACGATGCCACCAGTATCATTCGCCTACGCTGCCTGTAACTGTGGCGTCCGGCATGGCCGCCCATTTTTCCGTCTTTCGCACGTTACGGCCGCCGGCCCCGTCTCTTGGTGGACGGCCGTTATGGCCTCCCGCATATTGCAAGGCCTACACTAGACGACGGGTCTCTCTGAGATAAGCGGTCAGTCGTGGCATGTAGCTAGAAGCGGGAAGCGCGTGCCTTGAAGGTGAACTCTATTGTTAGTTGTCATGCATCCTCTGGGAATGATGTCAGAGAGCCGTCCGCGATAAGAGGCCTCGGAAGTGGCTGCGGCTTCTTCTGTGCCTCTATAACTTGTCTCATGGGGCTCGCGCTGAACGTGGTCACCAGTTGGGCGACAGCTGATGCCCCACCGTGATTCTGCGTCGGAGCCTTCAAGGGATAAAGACGCAGCCGGGCTGGCGGCCTGCACAAAGAAGCGACAACATGACCCTCTGGCCTATAACGACGATCGCAAGGAGAACATGCCGACTGCTCTATCATTCAAGGCGTGTTGCAGTCGAGAGGCGCTTTTCTCAACTTGCGTAAAAAAATTATGTCGTAAAAATTCTGGAAGCTATGACCTGAAACGAATAGGTGAGCGTGAAAGCTCAGTTGTCAAGGTTGTGAAAGCGTGACAGTAAACCAGCTCACGTATTCACATGTTTTTATACACCAGTGCTCATAAAAAAAAAGTCAAGAGCGAACGCAGAGCTGAAGAGTTAACTGAGAAGCCTAAGTATACCGCAGCAGCACCGTTTCTATTGTGACATTTCGATTTTGTGAAGAAGGTGTTCGGAAAAGAAAATCTGTTTTCTTTGGCTTGCGGTATGTGCCAAAGAGCCGAAATTCTTCCAGCTTGGACGCTTTTTCATAGACTCCATTACTTCAAACTTCACATGTATATATATGTATATATATATATATATAAATATATATATATATATATATATATATATATATATATATATATATATATATATATATATATATATATATATATATATATACTTGGCACAGTTTTCCGGCTTTTTCAGTATGCCCCAAATGGTTAAATTATCCTCGAAAAACGGTGATTTCCCATTGAACCAGATCTGTTTCCAGCGTGCGGCCGCTAGAGGCGCTGGTTGTTCCAGCACCTGAACATCGTAATGTAATGCGAAGATATTCACCAAACAAGATGCGTAGGCTACGTGCACTTTACAGAAGCACTGGGATTCAAAGCGGATAGAAGCATTAACTGGTCAGCAGTCAAATTAAGCTAGAAACGTTTAAAGTACTGGTGAAAGAAAGCGGGGAAGAAATTGATACGACCGGAGTCCTTACTGGCATAGGTAACTGCATAATATAGAAATAGAGAATTTAACAAAGAGAAAAGATGAAGGAGAGATTGGCAAAGTGATAGACTTCTATGCATCTATATAATACCTGATTTGCTCAAGTAGGCTAGGCGACTTTATTTCGCCGCCCCGTTTCGCAGGGCATGCCATTAGAAATAATAATCACAATCATCACCTGATTAGTTCATACCTTAACGGCACGGCGGAGAACCTCACTTGTAAGTTCTTCTGCTGGCAATAGAAAATACACGGAGGAAAGTCACAAAATAGGAAATACACTGGCGTCACGTTTTTAAAACCGAAGTGCAGTCATGTTGGTGTGCCATATCCCTTTGCGTACCCAGTCTGCTCGCCGCAGCAGACGGGTGCGAGCTTCGAACTTGCATTGCTACGAGCCGCCGGAAGTGTGCGCTGCTGACGCGCGTCAGAACAAACCCTACGAAACGTTTGTAACGGTTTTAGTGAAGCAGCCGCGCCCTTGTGTTTTTTCGTCACACGTTGAAAAAGACGGCGAAGGCCCTCGCAGTGATTACGTGAGTGTCTCTGTTGCTGACTGACACAGACATTCACAGACACAAAACATAACATTTCAAGCTTACCCACCATACGTCAACCGCAGCTTGTCTGGCATACGAAATGTGCTTCGAGAAAGTACCGGGCCTAAAATTCTTGTCTTACTTTTCGGAGGCCCAGAGCAGCAGGGACTGTAGTTGCTGGCAACGTGGATGCTTGTGACACCAGTCACAACGCCCCTTTGCGAAAAGCAGCACATGACTTCAGCCACACTATTTCCAACCCATCCGGGCTGGCTGAAGCCTTCCCAAAGCTTTCCTTCCCCCTTGACAAAATAGGGCTTCTTCGTTTCCGCCTTCAATAGAACGAGGAAGGGCAAGTGCTGTTCACAGCATTTGACAGACTGAATACGATCACTCGGCCAACATCCTACGACGCTGGTTCGTACGGACGTATGCGTTAAAGGTTGGTAACTCATTGTTTGTGATCTATGAACCAGTGAGAGAGCCTTTGATAGCGCTGCTGACCACGAGTCGGACGTGCGCGCAATTTGCTCAGCAACTCTTTAGTTTCTTTTACAGCGAAGCTGTATATGGCTAGCCGATTCATCCGTCTGTCCGTCCGTCTGTTTGTCGCCTGTACGCCGAAAACTCCTCCGGCACAACCCCATGCGCATGCCCTCCCCCCCCCAAAAAAAAAAAAAAAACAAGGAAGAAAAGAGAAAGAGAGGCGCGCGATTTGCTACGCCAGTAGGGACGTCGTTGCTCTCCATCGCTGCTGAGCGCACGCTCAGCAGTTTCTCTCCGGTTCTGAATTGGGTCTGCCACCCGTCATACGTACTTCAGAGGAGCAGCATCTTTCGATCAGCAATACCGCGAGCAGAACCGGGAATACGCTCGTCTACGCCCTGCCGATGCTGTAGCCCGGGCACAAGAACAGGCTCGTGCAACCGAGCGCAAGCAGCAACTGCGTGCCGAGGATCCGGCAGCCTACCAAGCCGTCGTTTAATGAACCGTCGCGATTAACCCAGCGATAAACACCTGAGCCGCACGTTTCAGCTTCACTGGTTAACCAGCTGTACCGAGTGCTTGGGCGGCGTTTTTTTTTTTATGTCGCCCTTTTCCCTGCACCCGTGCAAAACAAATCCTAACCGTCTCTTCTAACCTCATAGCCTTCATGTACCTCTTCTTCTCTATTTAAATAGAAAAGGTGTAGTTTAGAGGTGATTACTGTGCAATATCTGTCTGTGGGCGAATAGTGAAACTGGTTTTGTTGAGCAATTTAAACTTTCAGGATTTGTTCTTTCAGAGGTACTTACGATGTTTTCTTTGCTTTAGTTACACAAACATGGACCTTATGATAGGGGCCATGTAACCTAGTAGCAGCGAACTATTGCATGTGTATTTTTTCTGGAGTTGGCTTTACTTGACTCTTAATGTGTGAATTTAAGCGAGTGTTTGGCATGACAGCGCGTGCTTGGGCCGTGGTGACTCCAGCGCGAGAGCAGCTGAAATTCCTGAAATGACGAGTCCCATGCTTCAGGGCGGCATCGACAATCCCTCAGCGAGGCAGAAAGAGTTCAAATTTAAACGAATCAAAGGTGGACATCGCTAAGTATTCAAATCAATGACGCCGAGGGACGAAAGCTAAAGCAAGGTGGCGCGTTAGACTTGCAAGCGTTGCTAGAATTTCTCGCCATGGTTCCGCTGCGTGCAAGGCGCTGGTTACCTCGACAGTACTTTTGCGGTGTGAACAACGAATGTAGGTGAGTGCATGACACGTCGCTGTTAGTTCTGTAAATAGGGTACTGCACGATATCTGTATAGTAGCAGCGTTGAACGTAAGTAGTGTGATGTTGGGAAGTTGCAGTATAGGTGCATATATTCCGTAGTTGATTCCACCTAACGATAGTGAGAAAGATACACGCAATTTGATCTGGTACTTTGACATAGTGTACGAGTTTGAGCACACTTATCTTTACTTTACGGGAGTTCCAGGTGTTTTACTGCACAACACTTGTTCTTGAACCTATCCTTTTTAGCGAGCGTGTTCACTATTTCATTGGTTCAACTAGATTTGTAGTGCAAATAGAAGCAGAAAAAGACAAGATAGTATCCATGCAACTGATTGCGTTTATTTTTTGCTCGTGCTTTTCTCGCATCTTCAAGAGCGTTCTTTCTTGTCTGTGTCTACGGCCCCAACAGTTACACGTGAAGTGCGTTGCAAACAAACTTTCTTATGTTGACGAATGCATCAATATAGAGCTGAGGAATTCCGAATTATATATGCATTTCTCTAACAGAACATCACCCACAGGAGATATAAACGAGATATACACTTTCACATTGCTCACATTCATCCTTGCTGCGGTAAATCTAAGAAAAAGCATTCACATTGGGCGCCTTGAAGAGAAACTCTAACGACGGCAAGTTTTCGGCCTAACAAAGTGACTCAGAAACACGGCAAGTACTTTATCGACACCGCGAATAACAAAGCCACTGCCACGTATGCGTGAGGCACTGAAGGAAAAGCCGGTAGTCCTGGCGACGTTTGATTTTTTTTTTTTTTTTCCTTTCGGTGATGGCCCCGCTAACTGATATATGGAGCTGCCACTCAATAATAACTATGCATGTTTTAGGAGCGGTGTAATGCAAAAACCCGCGGGGATCATGCTTTTGGCGCTCTGAAAGAGGAGGCCGAGGGGGAAGACCGCGTTACGAAACCCGATGCGGGTGCGCCGCCGGAGACGGAGAGGCGAGCGAAAGGAATGGAGGGCGCAGGTAGTTAGATCATGCATTTTTGAGAGCTTTCTCGCTCGAGGACAATTGCGCGTAGTCGAGTCCCGCCCGTGAACGGCATACGCAAGGAGGACGACGCATACACAAAATTACAGACGGCGGAGGTTCGGGACTGATAATAGAAAAAAATATACAGGAGCAAGGCCGATACCATACGTCCCCAGAAAAGTGAGAAAAATAAACACGCTCCAACGGGACGAAGCCAATGGGCCGGGCACGAGAACGCATTAGAGCCGCCGTGCCGTTCCCTGCGGAGGGGAGCGGCAGGCATTCGACAGTGCTCCAGACAGTCGCAGCGCGACGCCATCAGCCGAACGCGCCCAATCATTTCCAGCGCAGGAAACCAGACAAAGTAGAGGCCAGTGCGAAGGCGCCGCGGAATGCGCGCGGACATCGAGGCACTCGGAAGTGAGCGTCACCCTATGGGGAATTTATATGAGCGAGACAGTCACCGAGGGCACTCTGTAAAAAAAAAAAAAAAATAGAGAGACCGTGTTGCATGCACCTGAACGTGATCCGCAAGGCTTTCCGAAGGAATCAAGAACATATATTATTGGATGAGTTGACTATAGCTGATTAACTGGCAACCCCTTGGATGTCAAGACTGTTACTGTACTGTCTGCATGTTGCTAGCCGTACGAGTATATGTGAAGACTTCGGTGTGGTATAGTAGTTGGTGAAACGTGGCAAAAACAATACAGTGATTATGTTCCACTTTTACTGCTTTTCGTAGCTGTAGGTGACTCTAGAGGCGTATGCATGATTAGAAAGGAGAAGAATTGACTGAAAAGAATTGATGTGTTATACCGGCCCAGCCTGGTAGTCTTTATGCGTCTTGCAGCAAGTACATCGCAAACGGAAGGTTCAACGAGATTTAAAACAATAAACCGTGGCGTTTAGCGTCCTGAAGCTGGGCACAGTGGGTTATGAAGGACACCGCAGGGGTATATAGGAAGATTGAATGGCCGATTATTCCAAGGTTCTCAAAAAAGGAAAAGCGCTTTCAGGAAATTCAGCTCACGTTAGCACACTTCCACGCTCGCGATAACCACGCGATCAGTGCACCATTTGTTTGCAGAGGCATGAGGATGGTGTTTACAAGTGTAAGGTATGACTGAAATGACCGGCGAACTTAAAGGCGCTGAAGAAGACGCACGTAAATAGAAGCAGCAGCGAGCCGAAGCTAGTTATTTACCCATATACAATCTACGATCAACGCGGTCCGGTCGCGTGGAACATGCCCAACATGCGTATGCCAATGTGGTCAAGATGTTATGAGTCAACAGGGCAAAACCACGATAAAGCGAAACAAAGCGAGGCAGTCGAAGCGTCCAATGCCTTTATTACATATCTCTGGGGGTCTTTACCAAGGGTATTTCGTCGGTGCTGCATGTAATGTGATTAATTTAGCGGTGGCGGTGGTGGTGAGTTGTAGATACAGGTGGGTTTAGCCTGGCGATCAAGGCCGGCAACCACTCCGCCCGAGCGTCTCTTATAAAATCACTGTGGTGTTTAACCACATGTTCATCAGACCAGTATCTCTTAAAAATCCGATAAGGAGACGTGAAGTTTCTTTTCGGTCTATAACTACTCATTCGGGGAACGCAAGGTGCTGCAGGCATGTACGGGGAAGGTATTTTTGTTGCAGCTTCCATACTGCTTTTTTCTTCGAATGCAGCACCGTTTTCGAGTTCATTTATTATATACTCTGCAAGGAGTGAACAAGAGAAAGTGAGTAGTAGGGGGGCTACGTTTCCTAGCCAGTGAAGCGGAAGAGTGTAGCAGTTGGCATCGACGGCGTCAGCTAACCGTTGCAATTTTACCTCATCTTAGCGCAGATGGTTCTCGATTTCATTTTCTGTGCCTTCATCGTCTCGAATAATTTCGATCGTTTCCAGTTCTTACCTTTGTTATCTCGGCCGCAGGGGTTTAAATTCTGGGGTTCATTGTGCCAAAAACACGATTTGATTATGAGGCACGCCGTAGTGGGGCACACCGGATTATATTGACCATCAGGGGATCTTTAACCTGCTCCGAATGCAGGGAACACGGGCGTTTTTTTTTTTTTTTTTTACATTTCGCCCTCATCGAAATGTGGCCGCCATGTCCAGGATTTGATCTCGCTACCTTGCGCTTAGCAGTGCAATGCCAAAACCGCTAAGCCACCAAGGTTGGTGCCGCTAGGGTCATATTTTACGTTTGAGGGGCAGCTGGGCTTCATTGGCCAGTTGATTCAAGCTGATATCGTTCAACTCACAGCATCCTACACATGATCATTCACTAGACAGTATATCACAGCGAGTACTCAGGCAAACACCTTATTCATTTTACTTGTTCCTTACATCACCCAAAGAAGTATCCGATTCAATCGCTAGTTTCCGAACTACAGGTCCCGGCCTTGATAATTTACAACCTTCTAAAATCAAATTAGTGTCATCTCATATCGCCGATGTACTCGCGCACATTGTTAACTGCATGTTCATAACAGGCGCTTTCCCCGACGAATTAAAACACGGTAAAATAACTCCTATATTAAAAAAAGGTAACAAAGAATTAATTTCAAACTACCGTCCTATCTGCATGCTATCTTTTTTTTAGCAAAGTCATTGAGAAACTACTTGTAACCCGCTTAACAAACTACTTTCACAAATTTAATCTTCTCTCGCCTCAACAACACGGGTTTCGTAAAGGTTATTCGACTGAAACAGCTATAACATAATTCACTGACAAAATAAAACATGCCCTTGACAACTCCCATATTGTTGGTTCAGTTTTCGTTGACTTCAGTAAAGCATTTGACACCATCTGTCATAACTGTCTGTCACGACTATATTTACTAATAGCAAATGCACAAATACTGTAATAAAACGACTAAATTCTGACCTAAGCAACGTATCTGCGTGGTGCACAAGTAACAAACTTCACATCAACCCTTCGAAAACTCAGTTTATGCTTTTTCATACACATAAACGTGTCATCGCGCCCGCGCCACCGCTCGTCTTACAAACTCATGTTCTCTCACCTGCACATGAAGTTGTCTTCCTTGGCGTCAAACTTGACCCCCAATTTAAGTTTAACTTGCATGCTGACATGGTCTCCAAAAAAATAGCCTTTGGAATAAGAGTACTAATCCTAACGCGCTCGTATTTTCCACAAAACGTTAGAACTTCACTTTATTACGCATTTATTCATTGTCACCTGCAATACTGCATCTCAGTTTGGGGAAACACATATTGCTCGCACATAATACATCTACAACATTTACAAAATCAAGCCTTGAGGATCATCAATTTCTCTAGTTACATGTCACATGCAGTGCCAATTTTCAGTTCCTTAAAAATACTACCATTACGTTACATGCTCCAGCTCAAATTGGTTTTACTAATATACCGCACACTAAATCATGAAATAATTTTAGATGCATTTAATAACTCTGCTCTTACCAACACTAACAATACGAGATTTTCCTCTAACAACAATTTTTTACTCCCTCGAATAAACACTAATTATGGAATGTTTACTTCCCTTTTTACGGCCATTAAATACTGGAACAAACTGGAACAGGACACCCTAGTGTGTGCGATAAGCTTGTGCACTCCCTATGCCTTCACTACGTATACGTCAGAACTAAACAGTCACTGATGTTAGCCAACGTCTGAAATTGCAGCAACGACTGCGTTACTTTGTGAGTATGAGATACGAGGTGCTGACCAAAGTTCCGGGAATACAATCGTAAAAAAAAAAATGGCTGTGGCTTAGCTAAGG
Source organism: Dermacentor andersoni (assembly GCF_023375885.2). Lineage (NCBI taxonomy): Eukaryota > Metazoa > Arthropoda > Arachnida > Ixodida > Ixodidae > Dermacentor > Dermacentor andersoni. The sequence goes on from NC_092814.1 coordinate 135,550,809, forward strand.
TTAAGCCCAGGATGCGAAGCATACTAGCCTTTATTTTAGTTGTTGAACCACTGTTTAGCCTGGTGAACTGCTGTTGCTTGGCTATATTTGGTTCGGCTACACGAAGAAACAACTCATGCGTTACTCTGCTTCGCCTTCAAGAGTGGAACGCGACAGCGTTCCCGTCGACCCGCCAAGGGGTGTAAGACAATGGGCTACGGCGCAGCGACTACGCGCCCCGCATTGGACGCGGTGAGCGTCGAGCAACGCAGCGTTCGGCGCGGCAAAGAAATGTGCGCCTGAGCAAGCGACGCACGCCTGAGCCTTATGCCCCAACCACTGGCACGCGCTGGAAAGCTTCGGCGCGCGCCGCAGAGTCAAATGCGTCAAAGCGTCGGTCGGGAACACGGCGAAGCGGAACGTCGCGCAGCGATTACGTCTACTGCCGATGCTAGAAGTTTGCCGACGCGCGGCGAAGCTGCGCCGGCGTGCACCAATGAGAGGCTGCGACGAGTCGCAGGCGTCAACCAATCGGAGGCTGCGGAGCCTCCGGCTGCTAGGTCTATGATGGCCGCCCAACGATCGTCCGAGCTCCTTGGGCGCACGACGCGCGCGACAGTGTTCCTGAAAGACAGTGTTGTAATAGTATGCCGACGACGACACGAACGACGACCGTAGGTTGTGGCAGTGCGACGTGGATCCGAAGCGACCTCGAACGACGCCGACTAATCCAACCTGCCCACTGGGTTCCGCCGGGCTCAGTGCGATCGTCTGCTAAAACAGCCAACCGAATCACGATTACCGCAACGTCTGTGCTTGTTGTATGTGTATTTTGTTGTGCTCAAAACGAATGGAAACATGTTTACGAGTTCCGAAGTCTGGATAATCAGCACTTGCCTATCGCCGATGTTGTTTACGTTACGCGTAGGCCTAGCGGGTCCATCGAGTTCGTAACTGGCGAGTGAACGAGGCCAGCTAAGAAACTCTGTCGAAGGAAGTGAATTTTCAGGTCCGTTTGGTGCTGCAGTGATTTAAGATATGGCACTCCTGACTTCATGTCATGTGGTGAATGAATCGTGTGGAAGTTGGGTTGGTCAACCGCGGCGTGTTTCGTGTGGTGTCGGTTGACTCAAGTTTCACGGGCAAACTCTGCGCTGTTTCCAGTGGTAAAGATAACTTCCGAAAGCGAAATACACTAGTAGCCGAACTATTGGGAGTACTTACATAATCAGCCGTGCCGCCTGTTTCAGCTGACACAGCGCTCTTCTATTCGGCATGTGAATCCAGTTCAGTCCAAGTTCACTGTACTCATTCACTCACTTCTTTGAAGTGCGTCCGTCTTTTGGGCTAGTTGGGGTAATTCGCTCGTGTAGCAATCAAGAACACTGACGCACTGAAGCATACGTGACAACGCAGTCATGTTTGAGTCAGTGTGTCCTTATAGTTGAGCACTGCAAAAAGAAATTATCTGTTTGCAACGTGTGCCCTGTGTGCAGTGCATAGCAGGACCTGCATCATGCAAGACCTATGCATGTAGCAGCGTATACCACGATTGCTTCGATGCCCGCTTCAGAAGCAGCAAGTACTGAGTCAATGAAACTGTAATTGATTTTTTATCTCACTTTTTGCTTATGGAAAGTGTAGATGGTGTGAGTGCATTGTGGGGAAGGTAAAAAGGTGTCATCAGTGTTTTGTGCAGTCGGTATGCTTAAACTGCTGGAATCCCTTCAGCTTCTACTAAAATGTTTCTTGCTGCGATACTATAAATTGTAGTCAGGACAAAAATCTACTCAAAACCAAGTTACTAATGCATCTGCGCAGAATGTGTTTGATTAACAAGTTAACACTTCCACAACAACAATATGCCGATGCACAGCATATGTGCTTACAATAAATACATTCCGTAAAGGTGAACGACTGGGCCTACAATATAAAACTTTGTAGTAGCACCGTAAAAAGTGCTGCCATGCGTATCAGACACAACGAAACTGCTGCACGTCCAACCTTCTTCCTTGGAGGCACCTCTATAAAGACTGTTCGGGCCCTTCCCATTCTGGGTGTAACATTTAGCTCTTCTCTCAACTTTTCCGCATATGTCACCAGCACTGTATGTAAGCACCGGCCCATTCTTGGGTTTGTGTCCCGTGTCTCCCTTCCCTGATGACCTAGGGTTTTCCGAGCACTCTACACTTCTATCATTCTGCCACGACTTGAGTACTGCTCATCAGTATAGTTCCCGTACCAAACTCGCGACGCTAACAAACTTAAGCTTGTTCAGCGCCGGACAATACGCACCCTTTACTCCCGTCTTTTCGGTTGTCACGAGCTCATGCCAGCCTTCGAGGATTGCTTCAAACCCCTCAAGTAGCACACCCTGCAATACCAGCGCAACATTGCACTAGTCTATACTGCAGGGTGCTTGACGACTCTCTGGACAGCACTAATCTTTCTTCAGTTCGTCTGAACAAGTGGTCAGCACAGCATGAGCCCTCATCGCACCTCTATGGCCCGACACCACAACTCCATGATTATATCTGGCATGCAGAGCTTTCTCTCCACCCCCCTGGCGATTTGGATTCTCCTTCCTTGGAACCAAACTGAATTGACACTCCTGTGTGTTGTGCACTTGTCGAAGGTGTGCGTGTGTGCCATGCTGTGTTATTGAGCAAGTGTGTGTGCACATGGAGGGGAAGGAAGTGTCTTCTGCATCCTGCAAATTTCTGCTCTAGATGGCTGGTTATCAGATGCTCGAACATTCAGGCATCAGCCTTCTTTTTAGTCTAGTGTGCCAAGTTACCACTAAGAATATTATTATTATTATTATTAGAATCATCACTACGACCACATTGATTGTATTGAAGCCAGCGTGAGACGTAATTCAAAATATTTCTGGAGCTTTGTGGGCTCTCTCTTTTAAAAAGAGTGCCAAAGGTGTACGTCTTCTTCACGAAAATAGTGGTGTTGTCTCGAACACTGCTGATGCCTTTGCAGAACATTTCTGTTTGCTATATGGTGTGAAATATGCTTCAAGTAACCTTCCTTCTCAGTCTGGCACAGTGTATGCTATCAGTCAATGAAAACCTTGTTTCCAAGAATATGAAGTGCCTTAAACCTTGCCTTAAACTTTCCCTTTCTTGTGGTGTTGATGGTATTTCCTCTGCAGAGCTTCACCCTTTGAGATGCTGTCTACACAATTGTGCGCAGCAGGAGAGTGCATCAATAGCAAAAGCACTGATGAAAGTAATGGTATCTAAAATGTGTTTCATACATCTTGAAACACCTATTATTGTAACTGTGCTGCAGTTTTGAATAACGTGCAGAATGTTTTAACAAAATGAGTGGGAAGGTAGCCGGCTGGGTGTTTTTACTCTGTGTCAGTATGTTGTATGTAGCAGGTTCACTTCTTTCATTGTTTTTTACAATGTCGTGCACCAGGCATAATTTTCAATTGGCTGGATAAGTGCTTTTCAAGCTTTTCAAAGCACGAAATAGTACATGTTCTCATATTTTGTGTTCCTGTAGTGAGTTGTCGCATGGAGTCGAAATTTTGTAAACTTGACAAAACTCGCTAAACAATTGAAAATTCTTAATATTTGCTGCAGCTGTACACTTTCTACGATTCTGAGGATGCAAGAGATGTGGTGAAAGCAACTTTTCAATCAACGGGATAAAGTGGTGTCTGAAAGGGTTATGACGTATGGAAGCATACTTGTTCCTCGTTCTCACAAGCATCTTCAACAGTTCCCTAAAGTCTAGTACCTTTTCTAGCACTCGGAAGGTAGCATGAACATTGCCCATGCACAAATCAGGTGCTAGATGTGCAGTTACTAACTGCCGACCTTACATCTATCCTCTTCAGTGCGTCAGGTGTTTTAATCGATATTTGATTCCTCGCTTTCTGTTAGTGCTAAGAGCATTTTAATAAATGAACAGCATGACTTTGTGTGCCGACACCTTAAAACTATTTCAGACTGTCAACAGTGTTCACCACTGCATCGACTTCCAAAAAGGCATTTTTTCACTCTCAAACTGGTGCAGAAACAATAAGTACTCTTAAATGCTTCCAACACTATGGCATTAGGTTATATGCACAAAACGCACCATGTGAAATTTGGTACACCCTACGTGATGCTCCACTCCTTAGGGTCGATGAAATGAAAGATCTAGGTGAGTACTTCGACAAAATGCTAAGCTTTTCTTCACATAGATAATTACACAAGATGCCCTTCACGCTCTTGTAATTGCATGATTTCCACTCACCTGTTGTGTTTCTGAAATTCTGCTGTGTGCCTCCAACTACTAGAGTATGCATCTGTAGGAGGGGGGTGCAATGAGCAAATCTAATTCTGACCTCATTGAACGCATCCAGAATAAATTGATATCTATCTTAAAGCACCACTTTTGCCATTCTGGCGACCACAGTTGAGCCTTCTCAAATATACTTCAACTCGCACCTCTAGATTCAAGTCTTAATCACACCTTTTGTTCCTGTATAAGGTGGTCCATGACATTATACATTCCTTAAAGCTTCTTGATCATATGCATTTGTTTGTGCCGCAACAGTATACCAGGTAGCATTCCACATTCGTTGCCTGGGCTTGTTACAAGATTGTGCTAAAAAGACTCGACTCCTAAACATACTTCAGAGTTCATTTCCTGTGTTTTGTGTATCTGTAGATAATCATGTAGGATTAACTCCCTTTTACTTTCTGCGTTTCCTTTTTTTCCTATTTGTTTCTCTATCTTCTATTTTTTTGTCTACTACATTCATGTTTTCTGTACATTTTGTCTCACATAGTTCTCGTTAAGTGCACCTGTACAAAGGCTCTCTAGCTGTTCCTGGGCACTACAATAAAAATTTGAATGATTGATTATTATCATAGTATAAAATTGTGCTTTTTAAGTATGTACTAGTATACTATCTCAGTGCAGTAGCTTTTGTGCAATTAAAAAAGGGCATGAATTAAGAAGAGAGAGAGAAAATGATAAATGAAAGGTAGGGAGGTTAACCAGGACTGAGCCCGGTTGGCTACCCTACATTGGGGAAAGGGAATGGGGCAAAGGGGGACAGAACGATTAAAAGAAGAGAAAGTCCACTGGGGATATCAGTCGGTCACTCAGTTCGCATCACAGACGCCGACTCAATCCAGTATCTTTCAAATATCGCAGCAGCGCTTTTGTGGCCTTTTGTAGCTGCGATATGCGAGGCCATGGTCCCAAGATCTTGTTCAAGGTGAACGGCTTTCCATCTAGCTGATTGAGAGCTGTGCAGAGGTCTTGCCTTTCATCTTCAAAAGATGGGCAGTAGCACAGTAGGTGTTCTATGGTTTCCTCGACACCGCAGGCATCGCACTCGGTGCTATCAGCCATTCCAATCAAAAATGCATATGCATTGGGGAATGCGACGCCCAAACGTAAGCGGCACAGCACTGTTTCCTCATTTCGCGGGAGACCTGGTAACAGCCGCGGTTGCATAGAGGGATCGAGGGAATGCAATCGATGTTGAGTGAATTCAGCTGTGTGCCACTTTTCCAATGTCAAAAGAGTGCGCTAGCTTACCTAAGTGTTGGGCTGCGTCGGTTCGCGATAAAGGTATAGAAACAAGGGTTGCTCCTTCGTGGGCTTTCCTAGCAGCTTCGTCAGCGAGGTCGTTGCCGGAGATACCGCAATAACCAGGCAGCCACTGAAACACGACGTCGTGTCCTTTCATAATCATATGATGGTGCATTTCTCGTATCTCCGACACGAGTTGTTCACATGACCCGCGACGAAGAGATGACAGAAGACATAGTAAGGCCGCCTTTGAATCGCAGAATATTGCCCACCGATTAGCCGGTTGGTTATTAATATAATCAACGGCACCTCGGAGGGCTACAAGCTCCGAACCGGTTGATGTTGTCAAGTGAGAAATCTTGTATTGGATGCTTAGTGATCGTGATGGTATAACCACTGCGCTGGTGGAGCTGGTCTGAGTGGAAGAACCGTCCGTATATATGTGGACTCGATCAAAGTAGAAAGTGTGCAAACAATCCAGAGCTGCTTGCTTCAAGGCCAAGGTAGGCAGGTCGGTCTTCTTTCTTATCGCTGGAACCGTAAGACGCACTTAAGCTTGTTTTAAACACCACAGAGCTGAGGTTGAACGTGCTGAGGGTGTGAAGCTCGATGGTAAGGAGGCACGATAGATGCTGACCTTGTTGGAGAAGGACGACTGTGGTCGTCGTTCTGGCATGAATTAGGAAGTGCAATAAAATGCTGTGTGCCTGATCATATGCATTGTGCTATTAATTTCTTCTGAGTTTTAATAATGGCTGGCTACTGTATGCAGTGTTGTGCAATAAAATAATATGCCACAGCAATTATTGCCTGCCTCGCAGAACAAATTGAATATAACTTTCTCAGTCAAAACATCATAGCAGGCTGAAAACAATAAACTGCAATTTTTCTTTTTGTGGTGACGAAGTGTATAAATTGTGAAAATAACCTGTTTATATATTTCTTAAACTATGCAAATGAGCTGCTCCCATACATTCAAATAAGTGCTTCAATAGTACGACTTGGCAAAGGGCAACGAAAGACTCCTATTAAAACCCTCTAATTCTCAAGCTTGTATTATCTGACGGTATGTCATTTCATTAATGTAAAGAAAGGCAAACTTGATATGTGGAAACCAGTTACAATAGAACATGGCCCTTAGACTGTGAAAATGTTTTGTAGCAATACACTCAATGTGAAGGCCTCCGGATGCGGTGTTGATGCATCAAAACAACCTAGAATAATAGAGGTGCTCCATGGGCTAAATTTGGCAGAATCAAGAATTGGGGGGAGACAAGATACGAATTACATACATTTTAGCTATACTAGTTTTCTTTTTTCTTTTTTTTGTGAGTGCTACAGGTGTTTCAATTCTGTTTTGCTGATTTTCTCAGAACCCACTTGTTCACGTTTCTCTCATGCACCAACAAGCATAATTATATTCACACGGATGCTTTATCTGTATCCGGTTACCGTATTTCACCGGCTAAATAATGTTAAACGTTATCGCTCGGTGCAGGATGCGCCTGAACGTATCGGAAGTTTCGCGAATGTTATCGATGGTTCTGTCTGTTGTCGACGAACCTTGCTAATCTGATTGCATACGCGACACGAATTGTGTCGTAGTTTCTGGAAGGTGCGCGGGCACCAGCGAATAGGCTCTAACTTTCGACGACTGACGTATGCAAACCGACGCGCTTGACCCGCAGATGAGATTTTCTACGATTGTCGACATTGCTCGCCGCTATCGTTGCGATTGAGCCGGCACTATTTATTTACCGTCACTACTACGTGGCAATATTTCCAACACAGATTTTTTCAGTCATAGATTGCACGCCTAATTCTTACATAGTTGGCTGTGCAATAAGCTACCAAAAAATGAAATGGTACAACAGTTTTTGATATATGGCATCGTCGTGCAGGTGTTTGCAAAGTGATCTTGCAGACAGACGACGCGCGAGCGCTGATGTCGATATTTTGTACACTATTGTTACTTCAAAAATAAAAGCAAACTGTTGCGGCAGGTGTATATTCATTATTCAAACGTGTTTTTTATATCTAAAAGCACATACAGATCACTAACTTATTGTTTCAAGCTTAGTTTACAGCAGGCTGTTTTAGGCCGGACTTTGACGGATGAAGACGGAATAGTCAAGCAACAGTGCGCCGCAGCCGAGGAGCGAGCTTCGGCGCGCGTCGGAGCTTGTCTCCAGTGGTTGCGCGCCCAGTGGTTGGGGCATTAGAAACAGCTCGTTTCTAAGGCAACACCGCATTCACTAGAGGCGCTTTTGTACTGCTTTGAAGCATCGTACTCGTGGCTCAGTGGTAGCGTCTCCGTCTCACACTCCGGAGACCCTGGTTCGATTCCCACCCAGCCCACCTTGCAAGAGTTGAGCCCGGCTTGCAGCTGTTGTGACGTCAGTGCCCTAGCGGGAGGAGCGGGAGTTAGGCCGCAGTACCATCTGTGCGACCGCAGGCCAGCGCACGAGCTGAGACCCGGCTATGATAATACATTCTAGTTCACTATAACCCGACTATGTAGCTACGCGGCCGCAAGCGAGCGCACGAGTTGAGCCTCCGCTTTTGCAGCTGTTATGACGTCATATGGTAGCTACGCGGCCCCGCGCGGCGCAGCAAGGAAGAGCGTGGTTGTGCGGCTAGTATGCTTCGCATAAAAGAAATGTGTTCATCATAACGCCTAATTAGCATTCTTTCCTTCAAAGTAGTCCGTTTGAGCATGTACACACCGATCTCAGTGTACACACCGATCTCAGATTCCATGCATTCGTGGAAGTCTCCAGGTAACAGTGTGTTGAGGACTCCGGCAATTCTAACTGTACCTCTCAACAGTGTGAAACCGACGTCCTTTCAGCCTCAGTTTCAACTTTGGGAACAAGAAAAGGTCAGAAGGGGCGACGTCAGGTGAATAGTGTGGGTGCGGAAGTACTGCGATTTGTTTGAAAGTCAGTAACTGTCGAAGAACTAGTGATGTGTGACAGGGCGCGTTCTCATGATGAAGAAGCCAGTTGTTCTTCCAATCTCCACATGTTTGCGAAGAATGTTCTCTTAAGCGCCCAAAACGTCACAGTAAAGCTCGCTATTCACAGTTAGTCCAGGAGGTACGAATTCCTTGAGGACGATTCCATGGAGGTCAAAAAATAAACAAAAAACAATGTGCACAGACTTAGGCACAGACGTGCCTTTTTCTGCCGCTGGGATCTATTGGTGCGTGGAGATGACAGTTCCAGGTGGATCTCAGCGTTCCTGGAAGCTCGTCTTGAGGCGAGCAAGCAAACTACTCTTTGAACATTCGGTTTTGACAGAGGTAGTTGAAATGTCCGAGTACCTGTACGGACAGACCGGGCAGGCACCATCAGCAAGGTTGTTACTGGCAATGCCACAGTGACCTGACAGTGTTTGAACGAAAGTTGATTTCTTGCCCGTTACAGAGAATTTGGTGGAGAACATTTATCCAGGATACCAATTTATTATAACTGCGACGAAGTAGGGCTTCCTGCGCTGTCTGAAGGGGTGCCTTGGAAATGCGAATTACGACCCACTTCGGATATTGCGCATGGAGGTCGAACAACATCGCCCACAGTTGCGCATTGTGTTGCCGCAGATGTCATACACCCTGAACTTGATTGTGACGGATATGGTCGAGATGACAACAGCGGTTGCGGAGCTATACTTCAGGAGATCGATTCTAGGAGTGAATGCGCATGCCCTCTTCGCAGGCCTCGTTCAATAATACCAGTGCTACTTATTGCTGAGCCACTGTTGGCTGAGTGGCCTTCCTTCTTATTCCAGAAATATTGAGGGGCACTTGTGGTTGTAAATACATCACGATAGAGACGAAGTTGATGCTAGTGTAGGCTCGACAGAAAACAGCCTTGATGAGTGAAAAGCTTCTGAGATTGTCGCTTGATGTCTAATGCGCCAGCAAAGCACCCAAATAGTTATTCGGGATTCGACAGAGATGCTGCATGCTGACTACGAGGCTGTGGTCAGATGGTCTCTAACGAGAATGGTTTTTGCCAGAGATGAAGCTCACTGAGTTATTTCTAAACACGTGGGCAGCACCTGGCTTTAAATGCTGTCAAGTGTTCGAATATTTTATTTGCATGCATGCAGAAATACCGGCAGGCTGCCAGGTAGGGACCGAGAAACAAAACTCTCTTCGATAGTGGCATTGAATGTACCATATTTTGAACATAAGAATTCTAGGACGTTCGCAAAGTCACTCTCCTCTTTTCTTAAGTTCAGAGGACTAGGGGCTCCACGAAAGGTCCGCGTCAATGATTCTATGAAAAAACAGTTAGTCTTACGGTATGAAACAGTCTGGTCATTGATGGAAACAGAGTACGTTGTCGTGGATTATCGCGCAAATGCAAATGAAGCGCTGTTATACAGAGACACACAGGACCGTGTACGGAGATAAGGAACCATGCTATTAGCCAGGTCATTTGGCAACTTTTTTGGTTTAAGGGTAATAATCGACTTATTTTTATTGCTATGGAATAGTGCTGTTATGCTGGATGGTACTTTGCAACTGCACCTTGGCCTGGTTTTCGTCCATGCAGACGTGAGTGAAGTTGTTCCTTATAAACTTCACTTTTGAAAACGGATGGCGAGTGTGGCCTGCCGCTATTGTATTCCCAGTGTATTCTCTTGCATTTCTGCATTTCGAAAATCTTGCGTTTTACTGCGGGTTCTTCGTTCGAAAATACTGGCAACAGATTTAAGAAGCATTCGTAACACCCAGTACATCGACTACATCGTTATTTGTGTTGAGCATAGTGGTGATCACGGGCAGCTGATATAGTGTGAGTGCGGTCAGACAACACGGTAGTTCTTTTAAGAGGGCTGGTAAAGCACGAAGTGCAACGAGGGAAGTGATCTGGTGAATGATCGGTTGAAATTGAGGGTGGGTCAGAAGAAAATTCACAAACATATTTCGTTGAACTTTGGATGTTCTGTCAAGCGGGTTGGGGGATTCGTGCAAGTGTTCGTAGGCAACCTCTCACGATCAGGAAAAGGCGATGTCAACAAAGATTTCATAAGCTTAAAGCGAATTTACAGATCATGTTCACAAACTGGCCCACTAACGACACGCGCAAATAAACTATCCCTAGCTCTTGGCGGGTCGCGCACATACGCCCTTCCCGCGGCATTTCGCAGCAGTCTCTCCTGAGCAATTCCGCTGATTACTTTGAATGCCGCTGCCACCACGGCTTCTTTAAGACGTGCGTACTGTCACGAGAAGGGTCCTCTGCCAACACTGCAGCCGCTGTGTGGCGCATGCTCGTAGGTTCGTCATGCAACGGTGCTTTCATGCTTGTGTTGTGATTGACTCAGTCACCGTCACCAGTTGTCCAGATTTTGGCGTTACCGACAACTGGTACGGATATATAAGCTTGAATTGATGCTGCTTTACAAACTTCAATATTACACTCATTTACATGACGAGTATGCTCAGGTTATGGACTTACGGCGTATGTACATTGGCAGCACTATGTGGTATAGTTCGCCAATCTTGTGTCAGTGAGGTGCGTTGGCCATAAATATATATATATTGAACTGCGAATGTCGACAAACAAAAGGGTTGTACGAAAATCGAATCAGCCGAGTTGTTCTCACTAGGTTTTTCCTTCTTTACAGAATAGGCGACTTTATTAAGACGATAAGGGCGCATTTATTGGAAAGATTAACCTTGGGGCTAGGTTTTTTAATGACGGCACAGCCACGTGCCCGCACCCGCTGCCGCATTGGACTTCTTTTCCTGGCCAGAAAGGTTGTTGGAGCTGGAGATAATGAGGAGTTATTTCTTTTTCTTTTTTTTTTGGCATTAGGCCTTGGGGCGCCCAGTGTGCGGTTACCCTAGAGCGTCTGCGAATCTTGGCAGTAAATTTGCTTTTATCAGAACATCCCATGCACCCGTTCACTCGCTCCCCATAGCGTGTCCTTCCAACGGGCTTATCCTAACATGGATCCAGACGGTTGATGTCGGGGCCTAAAATAATAACAAGACCCTTATCTCGTGCTCGCTGTCTTCCATTTGTGGCCGGTCGCTTTACCCCTGACTTGTTCCAAAGCTGCTGTTTTCCTTGCTTAGCCCACGTTCTCTTCAAGTGCGACAGCTTTCCTCAATCCCTGCTGTGAAGCTTTGTGGCTTATTAGGAGCATTTAGTGGTTTCCACCAACATCGTTGGTGTGTGCTAGATTTTGTACAATGTTCGTGTGCTGATAGCGGACGAGCAGAAATTATTATAAGAGTTTAGTTTCTTCTTTTTACATATTATGTAACATTAACATGCACAACGTTGAAATCCTGCGTTTTGACCTTTGTTGCGAATGCTTTTAATCAGTTTGCGTCTTTTATTTTACACACTTCGCGAATTTTCAAGCTTTGTTATGATGTTAAGAATAACTTTGTCATGTAATATTGCTCTTATATCTCAGTATTATTTCAGACAAAACAGTTTGAGATTGGTTCGCTCTGCGTTCATCGCTTGTCTGGGGTCAGAACTTTGCTTTTGATGGAACATATAAAGCAACGTCTTCTCACTTCATGCACTTGCAACACCACAATTTCACTTGAGCACGCAAAAAAGATACATCTTAGTTGAAAGCGACGGTATTTAGTATTACGAAGTATTGAGAGGACATGTACCCTTACGCAGGCATAGCCGAGCGCCTTATACAGAAGAGCAAAATCTATGTAATATGTAATCGCTCTATATATAGCCTACAAAACTCTGGCAACATGCATGATCCGTCTGTAGATCCCTTCGTCTCCTTTCTTGAGTACTTGCATATACACGTGTCCATAAACTAGAGTGAATGGTTTTAGGGGCCCAGAACAGTTATCTTGCCCAGAACAGTTATCTTCAATAGCTACGAAATACGAAAACCTGTTTGTTTTGCCAAGGTCAGTCAACCTTCTGCTGCCTGATCACGATTGCTTTTCTTCAAGATTTACCAATCACGAAGTCAATATGCCTGAATGAAACGTAAAATAGGATTTCTGGCACGATAAACAAGAAATTAGTCCAATCATACTGGTTCACCGACAAGGACAACTGCTCTTCATCAGTTACAGTAGCAAAGCAGATTAGCGGCAGCACTTGATGCAATCGACAAAAAGTGGCACTCCCCCCCCCCCCCCCCCGAAAAATGTTCGGACATTTTCTGCTTAATAAAACATTTTGGCCACCAGGAGTTTTCTTTAATGTGCATCTGAGTCAAAGCACAAGAGCGTTTTCACATTTCACCCGTTTAGCAGACAGAGAGAGATGCAAATGAGAGAAAGGCTGGGAGGTTAACCAGAGTTAAAGCCTCCGGTTTGCTACCCTGCACTAGGGGAAGGGAGAGGGGAAGTAAATACGGAAGGAAGAGCGTGACAAAAATAAAAACATGGGAAAAAAATGAAAAAGGGCGAAATGGGATATGCATCCACAACAGTCAAGGAATTGAGCCCGCCACCTCCTGCTCAGTAGAAGAACGTTTATTGAACGTGAAACCGTACGTGCGTTCGGTTTCCTCTAAAAGCAAGCAGGTGCAGTGGTTTTTCCTGCAAGATCCATCACGGTCAAACACGACATCTCATATGACGTCATCGATGGCTACAAAACTCACCGCCATCAGTTCTGCTATAGAGTGTATAATTAAAAACCGTAACAGGAATGGTTCATCTTCTCTGACTCGAAGGCAGCTATCCAGTGTCTTAAGTCGCCGTTTCATCACGAAGGTAATGAACAATTAGTGCTGACATTTAGACCACTCCTTCGCCATGTACTCAAGAGCAACGACCCCACCCGATTTGACTATGATAGTATTCATTGTATAGCAATACCACTGTCGAGAAACGACGCAGCTACGTGGCTTCGATTGCTAACACGGAAGCTTACATTGGCAAAATGGAACTCCACGAAATTTACAAAAACTCGTCTCCATAGTTTGGATCCGCATCTTCAGCTCCGTTATTCCGACAGAAATATATCGAGCTGAAGAAACACTTCTTAAGCAAGATTTTGGACTCAGGGTAGTGACTTTCTTGTACTGAGGCATTGATTTTATTTTATTTTTTTTCATTTCCTTGTAGAAAGTTGGAGACAAATACACTGTCTCGGCATTTATTCAATGTGCATTTATACCATCGTGCTTGTAGCTTTTATTCTTATAGTAATTTATGAATGGACTTTAATATTGTTGATAACCAGCTTTTCAGTAGCATTTATTCCCCAGAATTTCGCCCCTTGATAAAGGACAACAGAGAACATTTGCGTCAGCGTTGACGTGAAACTCACACTTAGTTCAGACTATTGCTACACACAAGCGCAAACTATAAATACTATGTAAAAGACACATTGTATGAACGCAGTAGAAGGCCATGCAAGCTTAAATACATCGTCAATGAATGTTCTGGCATAGATATTGTACAGGGAAAACTGTAAAATGAGCGTCAGTAAATAGATTGACGCTCTGTCAGAGTGTTACGCCTTAGGGCTTGAGTAGTTTATACATGCCCTTTAGGCACGTAGCAAAGATTCCTCGCACAAGCACGCAAAAGTATGTCTCTTTTATCTCCGAGCTTTCGGCCTGGCACAATGCAAGACTTAGTACGGGCATGCACATCATTACGTCGCCGAAAGACTAGCGCCAGAGATTAGCGCCCTTTCTGACTGCGCAAAAAAGGCAAGATTCCAAGTGATGTATGTTTAAAGGTAAGTTAGACGAAGTCGTCTCCGAAAGTACAGCTTCCACAGCACTTGTCTATCTGCTAATTACATGGGCGTTCGCCCACGGCTGTAAGGGGTACGATGACACGAGTGTCAAAGGATAGCTGAAGGCAACCGAAAACAGAGGGCAAATAAAACGATGCTAGCAGCGACATCATTAAATGTCAGTGGCTCGAAGACCGAGCACTATAACGGGAGCAAGGATATCTTCCCTCCCCAAGTGCAAAAAAAAAAAAAAAAGTTACATGAAATACTGCCGCTTGGCTCTTAGCACAGTTGCGTTATTCGAGCTTGCTTCCGGCATTCCTGCGATGATATATGATCCCCTTCCCGGCAATGACACTCATAACGTCTACAACGTTCTTCTCGCTGAACTTTGAAGACTCCGCAGCAGCTGTTATGAATGTGTGCATGAATTTGAACGCCTTGTGGTTCCGGCACAATCACCCGGTCAAGGTGGGCATTCATTTATTTGTTGTATTTATGCGAATACCTGCAGCGCCACAGGAGCATTGTAGCAGGGGGGAACTACAGAGATACATTGCTACAGAAAGGACTGACTCCGGAAAGAAAATATACATATACAGAAAGCTCAGATAAAAAAGAGTAAGACTTACATCAACAGGAAAACATAGGCAAAGGTAGCCGAGAAAACAGTAAAGCGAAAAAGGTAAGTTCTTTGCGCAGTTGCTCAACCCACGTCACCCTCGATTCTGCCTTCGACAAATTAAATGTGTATTTTACGACATCAATGCAGAGAGCTCGTTTCCTGTGATAAACGCTAGAATCAATGGCTTTTGACATTTCTTTTAATATTCACAGCTTTATTTTTGTAAAACAAGAAAACAGTTCTCCCATTATCTTTGAGGAAGACGTGTCATATAACAGCAGCAGAGGAAAAAGGCGAAACCCGATCAAGGCAGCTACTGACTGTCTTCATTTTTTGGGTATAATATGCCCCTGCATTGTCTCGATTACTAACAGTGTAGTAACGGCACAGGTGGGGTGTCGTAACACGTGCACACAGAAACGAAAAGATAAATATGAGTAGCGGAAATAGTTTATTGCCTAAGAGAGCTCGAAAACGATTTTAGCATCGACGTTGTAAACACGAGTCAATAGAAACAGCTTCCCTTGGAGAAAATAAACGCCACAGGGAACCAAGAAAACAGCTAAGCAGCAAATGAACAGGCACACCTATGAAGAAAGCAGCACTATGTCAACCTCCAAGCTGATGCGCTGCCCATGCCTGCGAGTAGTATCAAAAAAGCACAACGAGACAAAAGGGAAGCAATACAGATGAGTTCTCGAACACTGCCTCAGCGCTTGGCTCCTTCTAGCGCAAGCAATCGTGATGCAATCAGCCGCGCCTGCATGCGCTTACGAGGCGTAAAACGCAATTTATGTAACACGCGGCAAACTCATCTCAGTTACGTCACATTTGTCAAGGCTGCGCAGCTTGCGGGCCGTCGTTACAACGTGGAAGCGCTTGGCAAGCGTTTTCACTTTTAGCACTTTTAACGTCGTGGTCGTCGTTGCATAACAGCTGTTTTGCGCTATGGAAATAGTTCATTGGCGGCAGCACATGCACGTTACGTTTTCGTTCATTTATTTTCTTACGTGTTGGCGACACGAGAGATAAAATAAAGTAATTGCGCATTCTAAACGGACGAGCGAACTTGAGCAGACATGAGAGGGAAACAAATCTATATACTAGACAGGCAACGAAGCATCCAGCGTGTGCACTCGGTACACGGCTCGCTTCTGGAGAGGATCACCACACAGAGCCAGGAAATGTACGGAAGTCCCTTTCATCTCTGCACGGTAGAGTACGGAAAGGAGCTGCTCGAATGCAAATCTGATAAAAATCTAAATTTTTGTCCGTTATGCGACAGTCACAGATAGGTCGAACACGTTGTGTTGAATTATCACAAAAAATTGAACCTATACATTCATGGCTGAATTCAGTAAACGTCAGAGAGCGGTGTTTCACAGGATACTTCAGTATGCAATCAGCACCGTATTGAATGTATTTTTGTTTGGTTATGTGGAAATTAGATGGGCCATTGTTCCAGCCACAAAAACTAAGAACAATAATGTGGCTGTTTGGGCGTGTTGGTAAGATATGACAAAAACTTCAAGCGCACAACCAGACGATGACGATGCAAGAAGACTGAGACATAGATAACGCTCCTGTGTATCAGTATTCTTTCAGCGTCCTTGTCTGGTTTTGTACTAAGAACAAAGTAAATATTTCCTAAATACAGCACTGTGGGAATATATACATAATAGAAAACATTTACACCCCATACATACACATATGAGTACCTTCTACAACCGAAGAACAAGTTATTAAAATTCTTCGAAAGCTGTCAAACATTTTTTGTGGTGTTAAAAAGAAAATGCTAATGAAATATATAAAGAAAGCTTTAAAAAAAAGGCAACATTTTTCCTGAGACCTACTGCTAGTGCGAATACTAAAGAAATGTGATCATATCACCCTCCATTGTCTTATTGATGGCTTCACTATGAGAGTTAAGTTTCATGCTATGCTTCTTTCCGTGTGGCTTTAGCAACCTTTAACCTTTAAGGCGGTACTTCGAATGTTAATTCTCAATCTCTTAGAAGGTGGCGGAATCGACATGATATATTTGTGGGAAAGAAGCTGCCTTAGTCTTTTTCCTATTTCCAAGGCAGAAAAGTGATAAAAAATGAATTTATTTTTGTTTTACCTGCCTAAACACAGATATGATTGTGAGTCACGCCACATAGTGGGAGATTCCGGGTAATTAAGACAACCTGGGGCTCTTTAACGCGCACCCAATTCACGGTACTTGGGCGTTTTCCCTCTTCGCCCTCGCAGCATAGTGACACCAGAAAGAATATAACAAGCAAAAGTGTTTTACTCCAAGAATGTCCTCGTGTCTACAGGAGCAGATTATTTATGACCACAAGAATACTCATAGCTAAGTGCGTTACCACTCGTGAGTAGTTTGACAGTACATGACATAAGCTAAAACTACTCAAAAAGACGCGCCTACAAGGCTCAAGCATTCAGTGAATAAACACGCAGAGGTGGTTACCACTTCGCTTTATCTTTTTGTCGGGAGTACCCAATGAGGGTTGCTGGCGTCTCGGCCTCCACGTAAGGGGGAGACTGGACAGTTATGCTCAACGGCCACTTTTTAGCTTGATTGACCACGAATAACTTCGGATGCGGCCTTGCGTAGCCAAATATTTGGTGCTGTAATCCAAGCACAACGTGCAGGTACACTAAAGATCGACTTCAGTGGCACACAGACACACCACCGAAGTTAAAGCAGCCACAGCGATGACGAGTGGATTTGCACAAGTCATAGGCGTCAGCAGCATTTTTCATGCCAAACTACGCAGACCCTGAGAACGGTGGCGTCTGTGCATGTATTTCGAAAGCCACAGCAGGCGATACTGCATAGCTTACGAAGACCACCTAACCACATCGCAAAGAACAAGTCGTTGTGAAAATGGCGATGTCCGCCCTGACCGCATGTGGTCGTTGGAGTTCAGAGAGGGAGAAATTGCTCAATTCTGCCGATTGTCTTGTTTGTTATCTTACTCTCGCTTCAGCCGCAAACGAAATCACAACTTTCGGTGTTCATATATTTAATGTTTTCACGGCAATGCTCCTAGAGCTACGGCCTCATGTAGCTTTTGAGATGACGCTTTTTTTTACTGACTTGCACACTCGTGACTTGCGCATACTTACCGAACGCTTTTTTAAATTAAAAAGGAGCAGCTTGCATGACATAACCGTGCACTAACCTTCGTTCAACGCGTATTTGACTTCCTTCATCGAAAGTGGCCGGGGTCTCGGTGCAGCGAATTATGTGCTCCGGCAGTCGTTTCCAGTGCGTATGAACTGGCCCGCGTAAGCACCAACTCGTGCACAAAGGCCGGCGTGCTGTAACGGGGCTGCAACAACAAAAACCAAACAAATTTTCACCATTAATTAATGTGCGTGATATCTTGGTTTTTCTAGAAATAGCGCCATCTCTTTTGAGCAGCTCTCCCCGCGAGATGTAGATGGTGCTGATGTGCCCCAGACCCTTTAGTTTCCTGCAAAAATTACTGGAGTGAACTCCGGCGCTAGTTTAGATGGGAGTTTCAAGCATGACAGTTCAGCCAACATGCTAATAAGCGTTCGCGTACATGGATTTGCCTAAACTGTGCCCTTCAGGCTTAAACCAGATTTGTGACAAGACAAATTGACATTTTCAACAAACTATTGCTTTACAATCGCAACAGTGCGCAATGATGATCCATGCGCGCGGAGTTTTATTGTTTTCTGCATTAAAAAATGACATTGCTTATAAATTTAAGCTTATAAAGGCGGATAAAGCATACCAAATAAATTCACAAGCACGGAGAGCAGACAAATCCATGTACTGATAGTCACTCCCATGGTAACTGAACAACCTCAGCGCCATATTTCCCTCTAGTGATCTTATTACGGAACTCTATGCCCCGGACCAAATCCACCATTAGAGGAAATGCGGGCGTGTACGGAGCCTTTGTTACCATGTTGCATACCACGTGTTTTTCCCGTAGTCTTCATGTGTTCCAGGCAGATATAAGGATGAAAATTGCCGTCTGATTCTTGAAAGTTTTTGCATTCAAAAATAAAACTATAAATGTGTCAGTAGAGCTTCTATTGCTATGTCAATGAAAGAACGCGATTACTTGTATCAAAACCTGTCTGCCATGCATCTTTGCTAAGTGGCTTCAAGCATGAGCTACAATTCATGCTGCGCCGTCTCTGGCGCATGATCAGTGAATGTATAGAGGGTGTTTCAGAGAACACTTTCAAAAATTCTTGCACGTTGCCTGTGGCAGATAGCCCGATTCTTTTTCGTGAGGTGGTCTACTCGCACCGGCGGACACTAATTGCGCAAAAAATTGAAATGCATAATCGACTAATTAATAAGAATTCGCTAATTAACTTTTGAACTAGTTACCTTATGGCCCATATTTCAATTTACAAATTCTAGCCATGGAGTTCGCAAGGCGCATCCACTTGGAACAAATTACCATGATGACACCAGTTTCGAGACATTAATTCCCGAGCTTTGAGAAGAAATGCATTGGCGTTCCAGTTACTTCTGGGCCTGAATGATTAAAATGACGTTTTGGTATGAAAGTAACTGGAACGCCAATGCATTTCTCCACAAAGTTCGGGAACTAATGTCTCCAAACTGGTGTCATCCTGGTAATTCGTTCCAAGAGGATCCGCCTTACGAACTGCACGGCTAGAATTAGTAAATTGAAATATGGGCCATAAGGTAATTAGTTAAAAAGTTAATTAGCAAATTCTTGTTCATTATTTGATTATGCATTTCAATTTTTGTGCAAATAGTGTCCTCCCCTTCGAGTAGACCACCTCACGAAAAAGAATGGGGCTATCTGCCACAGGCAACGTGCAAGAATTTTGGAAGTGTTCGCTGAAACACTCTATATATAATATATACCTGCCCCTTTTCATGTACTACAATCAGTTGAAGAACAGCGTCCTACCTGCCCTTGCGTCTTTCCTCTTTTCTTATTTTACAGCGGAGCTGTTTGTGGCTAGGGTTCCGTGAAACTTTCATTGGTGCGAGTAAAAACTGCCATCATCAGCAATGGCTTATACCTCTCGTAATGCAGACGCTATGTGTGTCTATATATATATATATATATATATATATATATAATAGAGAGAGGGAGAGAGAGCGCAAATATAGTCGTCCACGCGAATGTACATAAATAAATGTATGTAGGTATCTTTGGTCACGATAGCTACCATTCGAGACAAAATGTGTTCGTACATTTAGTTACAGAGTAGAGCAGAAGCACAAGGACGACGAAAGAGGCAGACGGGACACCGCGCTAACGGCGAGCTTGGGACCCTGCCCGAGTACCTTGCTTACTTGTTCTGGTAGGCCAGATGTCCCCCTTCGTCGTACCCTTGTTCAAAAGTTCCCCGTCGCTTCTTTGTCATGTAACAGCTTCACTGGTCATCCGCCCGTACAGAGTGGAATGGCTCATGATATTTTTTTTAACTTCTTTTAAGTGCTGGAAATACATGAAATTCCGAAATTCCAACTAGCCCAGCTGTCAGCTTTGACATTTCGGCTACGGTTGCCTCTGGTTATTAAAAATACAGGACTTGGGGCAAAGCGATCTTTAGTGACCAAGCTTCATAGCAGCCGTGGACATTACAATATGAGCGAGAATTAAATTAAATTATGGGGTTTTACGTGCCAAAACCACTTTCTGATTATGAGGCACGCCGTAGTGGAGGACGCCGGAAATTTTGACCACCTGGGGTTCTTTAACGTGCACCTAAATCTAAGTACACGGGCGTTTTCGCATTTCACCCCCATCGAAATGCGGCCGCCATGGCCGGGATTCGATCCCGCGACCTCGTGCTCAGCAGCCGAACACCATAGCCACTGAGCAACCACGGCGGGTATGAGCGAGAATTATTGATAAGGTTATAATTTGACGAACCACATTACTTAATAATTCACTTTTACCATTGAATTTAAGGGCACCAAATTCCAGAATTTAGGACGGTTAGCACTTGCAGCATAGTCTTCGCTTGAAACTTCTTGCCTAACTCCAGTTTCGAGACGTACAGATTCAAAATATGCCGTGAGAGGTATTGCTGTTCCAGCCGAGATTTTTTGTGCACTGCATTTTTGCATAGCACGGAAATAAAATTAGGACAGTCTTCGCAAAGCAGGTGGCATATGTCGGTGGTACGGAGCTGCGCGAGGCGAAGTCAGGTTTAGGCAACCGGCAGGGCACAGTAGGAAGACGTGCCTGACAGGTAAGGCCAGCCAGTTTACTGCCTTACACGCGCAATATGAAAGTCGATTTTCTTTACCTGCTCAATTTCCGTTGCTGTAGTATACAAATGATCACTAGTAATAGTTGGAAAACCATAATAGTAATATATTAGGTGACCTTATATAAGAGGCGTTCGGTTGAAGTTTAGTGAGATTTGACCACAGCGTTATCACGTATCCATGCACAATCTCTGGTACAGTCCCCACGAAAAACATCAATAGCTTCCTAAAAAATGAAGACAGACACCAAAGCGCAAAATATTTAGTAAGGTTAAAATTTTAACGCTCATGTTTACAAGGCATGTGAACAGGTTGTGAACTTTAACGTAGCTAAATATTACGTGGTCGGTGTTTGTCTTCATGTTTCATCATGTTCCGTGCCGGCCCGACAGGATTAATTCATACTCTTAATTTCTAGGCTTGTGCGGACCCGCCATGGTTACTCAGTGGCTATGCTGTTGGGCTGCTGAGCACGAGATCGCGGGATCGAATCCCGGCCGCGGCGGCCCCATTTCGATGGGGGCGAAATGCGAAAGCACCCGTGTACTTAGATTTAGGTGCATGTTAAAGAACCCCAGGTGGTCGAAATTTCCAGAATCTTTCACTACAGCATGCCTCATAATCAGACAGTGGTTTTGGCACGTTAAACCCTGTAATTATTTTTTTAAGCTTGCGCGAATATATTTTTTTTTCGTTTCGAAGCGAAGCCGAAGCGAATAGCATTTGTTGAATAATTTCGAAGTGAATAGTTTGAATGGTTGTGGGATTCCCATGATGCCTTAAAATCAGAGTGAGATGTTGAGAAATCTCAGAAACGTGGCTCTTTACTTGTCAAAAAGGAAACAGGTTCACCTCAGAGTCGTTTTTCAGGTATTTTCATACAAAAATGCAAGTTCTCATTTCTTACAAATCCAGCTGCCCAGAAAATTTGTTTATAAGCTCTTGCTCATGGTTGTGCTTCACTCTACATAACATGTTAGGGTGGCTGAGGCCACGGGAGCGTTTCGTGTTGGTTGTCGTGCGTCGTCGCGATGCATTGAAGTCTGACCTTGACTGCGCGAAGCCGGCACTTTATGCTGTGTTGCCCAAATTTAGCTTGATGCTTTCAGTCTATAGGCGAGCTAGAATCCGTCCCGTTCTGCAAGTGCACAGGCAAAAAGAAATATGTAAAAAATTAAATTAATCTCGGGGTGGGGGTTGCTAGTGAAGATGTGGCTTTACGGCAGTGTATATTTTTTTATTTAGAAAAAAAATTAAATAAGTGTATATTTCGCCTCGAGGTGTGGTTTCACAGCAGTGAGATTCTTGTTGCCGTGAAACCCTCTTCGGGTATAAAGTTCTCTGCCACTATTGTCGCCGATGAGGTCGGCAACAGAGCAGCTGCCAGAAGATATAGCGTGGGCGATTAGTGCATCCATGAATGGACACTGTTTTTACAAATTTGGGCGTTGTATGAGCTTAATTTGGCGACTTTACGCGCGTTTGTTCATTTCTTTTCAGGGTTTTGTAATTGAGAGTGTGGCTTATACAAGAAGAAATGGGTATGTTAATTCGTTTCGAATAATTAGAAACCTTCGATTACTGAAATTCGAGCCAAAGCAAATATGAAATAACATACTATTAGATCGAATATTCAAAAATTTCAAATATTCGCACAACCTCATCGCTTTTATAAAAGTTACATGAATAGGAGTTGCATACATAGTTATTTAGCCGAATGCTATTGATCCAAATTTGTTTATTCGGTGTATATACTGTGCAGATCTCTCCAACTAAGTTATAAACATGGTTAAAGTGTCAAAGCTTGTAGCTGCCGAGGCATGCGCACCTTTCAACAGCAAACGGGAAGGCAGTCTGAAGGAGACAGCTGATTGAGTTGTGAATCAGTTCATATGTGCAGGTACTGAGCGATTCTGCATGGACGCGAGCAAAGGCTAGTGACAAACAACGGTGCAGCCTCTCAGTACTGTCGAAATGGCGACATTCTCAGTGATTACGGTCGCAAGTACGCAGAAATTGAGGGCATAAACATCCAGTGCCCATATCGCGGTCGCGAACCGCAAACAAGCACGACTTATCTGGTAGAGCTTCGTTTCTCGCCAATAAATAATCGCACAGGCTAAGAACAGCAAACGTTCGGAGGAACTGGGTTCTACTTTCCTATTGGGCACATCACGTAAAAATGATGCTGCTTTAGTGTTCATTTTTTAGTGCTGTCGAAAGTTTGTTCCGAATTGCGTGTCAGGATTGGTGTACACGAATCTATAGAAATTCCCCAAATTATAGGGCAGTTCGGTGTAGAGAGAGAGTGAAACAGTGATGAAGAGAGAAATGGCAAAAGAACTGGCAATAATTGGAAAGCTCAAGTCATGCCATATTTTGTTGTTGTGATTTTTTTATAAACGCAAGGCCAACCTTTCCGTTCATTATAACAGCAGGCTTGGCAGCAACGAAGTGCTGATTTTGTAAAAAAGGTCACAATGTAACAGAGAGGTATAGAAATAAATCTGCTCCTGCAGTGAAGTACGCACGCAGGTCACGGCTGAGCGGTTTCGCCGGCGGAAGATGAAATGATATGGAAAAGAGAACTTGAGTTCACCAGTTTCATTCCAGCGCGCGGCGAGTTAATTTTCTCCGTGCATCTGCTGGATCCGGAGATTGGTCGCACACGACAACATATGTCGTTGTTTCTGCAATCGCGGGAATTGCGAAACTGAACGGTCGTGGCATTCCGCGTAGGGTTGCTGCAGGAAAAGCTAATTAATTCCTTGGCGTGTGCGCAAACGCAAGCCAGAGGCGCGTTAGTTAAGCTCATAGATCTGTAGATTATAACAACGATCATGTCGGCAATAGGGGGGGGGGGGCTAGAGTGCATGCGGCTTCGTTTTCAACATATTCTCTGAAGCTGCTTTCAGAGCAGTTTTAATTTGCAGGAAATTAAATTATTGCCTAATTTAATTACTTAGGGCAGCACTCACGTGGGTGTGATAGGCGTGCCAAGATGACACGTTTTTCATTTGCAAAGTCGGCGTGATGTCGCATTAACCATAATGAATCAGCTAATCGTGGTTCTTCTCAACCGCACTTAGTGGATTTAAATCTATATAGCGACCAACAATACAAGAGTGGTCAACGGCGCTTTTGTATATGCGCTGCCAGAGCACATTCACCAATATAAACACGACTTACTTTTTTGCGTGGCTTGTGCGGAAAATTCAGCTAACGTGCGAAATTGAAGACGTGTGTGAGCAAGTGAACGTCATATGCCAGTTTTTAACATTCTCAGAGTCAAACTGTCCGTCAAGAGTCACGACAACTGCAAATTCTAACTGAACACAATTTCGGTTGGCGTAAGAAGCCTAATTTCAGGATTCTGTAGATACAGAGCAGCCTCTCTGCCTAGAGAGAGAGAAAGAGAGAGAGAGCTAGAGGTAAAGGCAAAAGAAAGAGAGGGAGATTAACCACAGGATATCTCCGGTTGGCCACCATGTACCGGGGAAGGTGGTGCGAAAGATAAGAGAAAAAGAGGAAAAATAAAAATAATACATAACTGTTCCTTTGGGCACTGTCAAACAGTCTGCGAAGGTTCCGCCACGTAGTCATACACAATGCTAACGGCTCACTAATACATTCTACACCACACATTGCACAGTCACAACTTGCCACGCAGTAAGGTTTCTATTTATTTTTATTTCCGTGAGTGCGTGCTTGTCCAGTTTGTCTAGCATGGCTGAAAGCGGGCTGTTTTTTGTGGCGTTGAACGAGGGCACCCGCTAAGCAGGTGGCGATTGTTTCGTTGCACCCGCAGAAGTCACACAGTCATGTGACACATAGACACATCCTATCATATCATATCATATCATATCATATGTCATATCATATCATATCACACAAAGTCATAGTCACACGCAGAAGTCACATTGAAACCACTCCCGTCAGATAGGAGTAGGCATTTGAGAATGTGACGCCAAGCCACAGACGTACTAGAATAGTGCAATCACTTCGTGGAATGTCGGATGGAATACGTAGCTGTAAATTAGGGTCAATGGTATGAACGTATGAAAGCATGCGCTTGTACAGTCGGAGGAATTCTGTTGATCCATTGTTAGGTTACGCGCAAGCGCGAAAATTTTTTTTCGCTGCGTTTGGTTTCAAAAACGGAAAATTCCAGATTTGAAATATGAGAGAATACGTAAAGAAAAGCTTGCAAAAATATAACCTAACGATACTGAAGCTCAAAGAAGCACCATCATTAGCACTCACTAGAAGGGGAGCAGCACACAGCCAGGAGATGTGGAGCGAGCGATGCGCTGGACACCCAGACGTGACAACGCGACCAACAAACATGCACGGCTTTGGGATCTGTCATGTGCGCTTACCACCAGGCGCCCGCGTCGACTGGAAAGGAGCTGCGTAAAGCTACCTAATTAAAAGACATTAGACAACGACTAGAGCTGATGCTTTGCTGAGTTTACTCCTATACTATATACGAATAATTTATAATCAATTTAACCAGAGTGATATTTCGCTATAGTTGGTTTTTAAATGTACATGAAAGCGAAATATAAAGTTTAACTCGAGCGGAGGCTTGGTAAGGCACCGATAATTAAGGACGAAAAAACTAAAGACGCGTGGCGATTATTAGAGCATCTGTGCGAGCATACGTAGGGCGTGTTTCCCTGCTTTGGTGACTTGTTCGTGCTCATGATTATTTCTTCCACTCGTTTAACCTATAGTCACGTGCGCAGTGCACATCTTAGGTTTAATATATCCAGCGCGGGCTACATGCGTGTTGTCTGTGCGGTACTGTTTTATTGCATCTTCTTGTTTTGTTTTTCTGTTTTAATGCGATTGGCATTTTTGGTCTACATTACGCAGTTAATTTCTCCCGGATAGTGTGGAATCGACTCGGTATGTGCCATTGCGTATCCGGCCAGCGAGGAAACACTTCTCAGCGTTCGCACGCACCGGCACGCCACGCATCTCGGAGCCCTCGCGCGGCCTTCTCAGCATAGCCGCTGTATGGTGTAGAGGCCCATAGGGACGCGCAAGGGATGAGCCAGGCTGCAGTACACGCCACGTGCACGACGCATTTCTCAGCGTTCGCACGCATGAGCGCACCATGCATTTCGGAGGCCATTCACGGGATTCGCGGAGGCGCCGCGAAATCGTGCAGCATAGGGAAGCACCAGTAAGCAGCGCGGCTACCGTCCACTGCCACAAACACCGCGCGCCACAGGTGCAGTCTCGAAGGACACGCAAAGCACTTCGCGAGAAATGCTACCTACTGGTCTCACGACAAGTAGGTACGCCCACCTTCCACAAGCGCTGGAATTTAAAGCAGGTGGAAGCATTAACTGGTCAGCAATCGAGATAGGCAAGGGACGTTCAAAGTATTGATGAAAAAAAAAGCAGCGAAGATATTCATATTACCGGATCCGCTACCACCATAGGTGATTTTACAAGGAAGATATAGTGGTTTTAAGGAAGAGAGAAGATTAAGAAGATATGGGCGAAATGCAAGACTGATAAGCATGTGTAGATTAGTTCATTAGCTCAAGCAGGCTGGGTGACCATTTTTCAACGCCCCGTGCCGAAGAAAACGCTAATAAATCATCATCATCATCATCATCATGAAGAGTACTGCGGCAGTACAGGATTCATAGATGACGCCTTTCGGCGTCATATATGTGTCACGTTGTGTTTCTACATTGCTCCAATGCTAATCACATTACTGTCGACAGTCATCGTGAAATAGGTTCTGCTGGAATTGTTTTTGGCTTAGTCTATAGATTTGTCCTGATAGTGTTCTGTAAGTTCTTGTTTTTACCTGTTGTGTTCTCCTGGTTGTGTTCTTTAATTTTATTACCTTAGCTTTCAAGATAGCTGATGCTTTCAGTGGCCAAAGATTGCAGATTTCCCAGAAGAACGAGTTCCCTGTGAAGTCATATTCTTTTAAAAGTCAATGTCGTCATTTGTTATTTTTTATCAATAGAAAAGAGCCATATTGTACAATAAGGCAACAATTCTACATGACAAACCTCCGGGAAGCCCTGGACTTTTTATGCAGAAAATAAACTCACGTACATGAAATTATCGCGAAACTATTGGCGTCAGACGGGCGAAATCGGCGCAGTATAGCTTTGTTCACACATGGCAGTTGGCGTCATACACTGATAGTGTGATCGACTATTTAACTTCATTGTTCAACGCATGGTCGTCGAGTGGGCAAGGTGGACTAAAATGTCTTTAGTTCTTACTAATTATAATTAATATAATTATAATTAGTCATGTTTCTAATTATTATGACTTTGGTTCGTGAAGGCAACTAGGCTCATCAACCAAATGCTTTTATGTCGGTGAACGTTCCTGTGTGCGAGTGTGCGTAGGGCTCCCCATTTTCTTTCTGCCCTACTTTCCATTTGAGCGTAGAGCAGCCAATCAGCACTGACCACGGTTAACTTCACTGCTTTTCTTTCTTGTCCTTCTCAGAAGCGTAATGGCTTTCCCACCGGAGGGAACCGGAGTGCGGGATAACAGTGGAGAAATTTACAAAGCTTTCTTTCTCAAGAACTACTTGCCATTGCATGGTGGTCCCCGCTAATATGTGCGCCATCAAAATTAGCAGTCGTCTTTTCTTACGAGGGGCTCTAGTGTAAAAACTGCTTTTGTTAAAGCAGGCCCACGTTATAACCCTTGAAACGCAGAACTTCGGGAACTCTTTTAAGAAGCACTGAAGGATGGTTTTCTAACATGTGCGCATGACATACGATTTCTTTCTACCAAAGGAGCAGGGGTCGTGTAGGATCTCTATGTGCACGTAGGGTCCTCACAGCAAGTGGAGGTCAAGAAGGGATATCTGAAATGTTGGGCGCGAACAGCCCGAGTAAACGATCATTTTGCCGGAAACGTCGGAAACGTAAGATACCTAGGGCAACACCCAGGTGCTAATAAACAGCTTCGTAAACGCTCTGTTAGAGTCGAAAAGCCAATAAGTACAATACAACCAACCTTAGACAGGCTGGCGGAAGTGTAAATGTTATATTTCTTGCTTGTATTAAGTTACGTATCGCAATAAAAAAAATTGATCGTTAGATCGCATACTTTTGTTTAAATGTTTTAGAGAACTTGCATTCCTTCTAAGAAAAATATATGGCAGCGACGAAGTTGTTGGCGGCGAAATTTACACCAGCGATCGGTCTGGCTTGCGCTACCGGAAAAAACAGGCATGCCCTGCCTCCCCCCCTCCCCCCGCCCTCCATTCAAAGAGAAAGAAGAAAAAAAAGATAAAGGAAAAAGAAGAAATTAACAGTAAATGTTCCAACTCAGTTTGCCAAATATTGCCTCACCAGATTCAATGCCATTAGCAGGGTGCGCACTTTTACCTGAGCGCACACTGTGTTTCTTCTGCACATGGAGAACGCCTGTGAACGTGGTGCAAGCCTTTACATCAAGCACACTAACCCGAGAAATCGTGCGAGAGAGGGAGCAAACAACAC
Organism: Dermacentor andersoni; assembly: GCF_023375885.2. NCBI lineage: Eukaryota > Metazoa > Arthropoda > Arachnida > Ixodida > Ixodidae > Dermacentor > Dermacentor andersoni. The sequence continues at coordinate 135,579,426 of NC_092814.1, forward strand.
TCCGCGTTGAGGGAGACACGGAAGAGCCGGGCGTTCTTCGCTCACGAAGACTTCCCTCGTGGACTGTAGCGGCAAAATTTTGCTTCCTCTGCTGCGAGTAGGAGGGTGGGGTGGACGGAAGGAGTGGAATGAGCGCAGGCTGGCGAGACCTTTTCGGTCCGCAGTGATATGGACTGCGCCTGACCAGTTTCAAATCCATTATCTCCAGCAGTCCGCCGTAAATCCCTCCCGGCCTCGTAAAGCCTCGGAACCAGGGAGAGAGAAAGAGAGGTACGGCTTGCACGCACAAACCGGAGCTTTGGCCGGTCCATACTTCATAGCGCTCGACCCCATCTCAGTTATAGCGAGAATCTGGAAGTCGAACGTGGGAGCCAAGGGACAGCCAACAGTATCGATCATCGGCGTCTTCTCGCATCGCTGCTGCGGCCAGCCTGACCCGGAAGGCTCGCTCTAGGGCCTTGCCGCTCTCCGACACGGCGGCCAGGGGCACCCTCCGACCCGAGCCCACTTCGTGGCTCCTTCGCAGAGGCAATCGGGCCGCGACGGCAGCAACGACCAGGTCTCGCACAGCGCTGCATCACACGGTCGATGGAGAGGAAAGTGCGCACCGCCTCGTCGTCCAATCTGTCGCCCGTCACTCGCAGCGTGAGGGGGCAGCATCTTGTAAGTGTTCGCCCGTGCAGAAACGTCCTGCGCGCGCCTCAGCTCCCATATAGGACGTGTTGAATCCAACGCTTGTCACCCGTTCCTGCCGGGATTTCGCCGGCGCTCGAAATTCTGGCCAGAGAAGCCGGCCACGACTTGAAACGGAACGAAACAGACTAATAATGAACCATGCCGCGCACAAGCTCTGAAGCCCGAGAATCCCTCCTCCCACCAGCATTCAAACAACTGTGCTCGTTCCTCAAGTTCTCCGTTCAAGAAAAAGAAAGGAACTGCTGGAAGTAGTGAAATATCCTTTTCAACTCAGACTCCGTGTCCGTGCTTTTGTATTTATTCGGCGTGCAGCTTTTCCAGAGGCTCCGGACAAAGTCAGACGGGAATAAACTGTGCTATAGCGTTCTTAGGAAAATGAACTGTCGCTTGGCTGCGAACTATTCCTAATTTACTGATCTGTCTACAATGAATATCGAAAGCCTATTACGGCGGGAACATGATTGCGTGCGTGCGTGCGTGCGTGCGTGCTTGCGCGTGCGTGCGTGCGTGCGTGTGTGTGTGTGTGTGTGTGTGTGTGTGTGCGTGTGCGTGTGCGTGTGCGTGTGCGTGTGTGTGTGTGTGTGTGTGTGTGTGTGTGTGTTTTAAATTTGAAGACATGACTGAGTTAGTGTAGCCACGCCGCCTAAGGATTTATTTTGCTCTGCGTTCTTTCTTCGCAATGTAGACGGCAAAATGACCGATCGAGACGTTAGAGCATTTTTCTTGACTCCCTTCCCATGTGGAAGAAAACCATCACACTTCGCACACTTCGCTTATTTGGCAAAAGGCCCCACTTGCCGCGTTCCTCGCAACCGTGACTCATTGCGAACTGCAGAAAAATAAGAACGTCTGCAATGAGATTTATATCAGTTTACTGTCCTCCGAATAACAAGTGATGTTTTATAACGATAAAAGTAGTTCACTTTCTCTGCAAGCCACCATTTAGGGAGGTGAAAAGCAAAAGCAAAAGAACAAATAGCAACAAAGTGCAAGAAGTTTTAATTACTAAAACGGTCTATGCGAGCTTCACTCCGGGTATAATAGGCGCTGCGGTGAGAATATCAGGACCCGCATACAAAACTGTTCTCTTACATCAGTGTGATCCGCAATTGGGCACCGCCACGCCGACCGTTTCGTCATCACGTCGAACTTTATCACGAGAGAAGGTCATCAGAACGCCTTCCACTGAGGAAACAACCTTACGTAAGAGGAGTTTAGTGAATGGGGGCGCAGTCTGGTTTTGGTCACCTGGGTTCTTCCAACATGTACTCCTGGCTCAATACGTGAACAGTTTTAGAAATTAGCACGATCACAAAGTGTTTGCCGTAGCTGGGTAGCTTACGTGCACTCATGTGACTAGCATCTTTACCCCCTATCGCCACACTTGTCGTGTAATTATTTCATTTATTTATTTATTTATTTATGGTACCCTTAAAGGGCTCTCAAGTGCGGGTATTCAACAAAAAAAAGAGAGGGGATGACGAAAATTATAATCTAGTTTCAAAAGAAAAAGAAAATAAACGCAGAATTTATACAATGTTACGAGTGATGTTTTACGAAGAAAAAAACGAACTGTAAGTTAAAAAAGATTACATTCTGGGTTTTACGTGCCAAATTCACAATATGATTTGCGGTATGCCTTAGTATCAGTTAGGAATAATTTTGACAAGGGGTGCTGTGCAGGATGCGCCGAGTTTGGCGAAACTCGGGATCTTCACGAGCTCGGGCGACACCCCAAGATGAAAGCACAAACGGTACCGAGACACAGTTTATCTTTCGACAAGCCTCCAGTTTTATTGGTTGATCCAGAGTCCCTCTGGGTGGCTATCATTCCTTGGGTGTTGCCTTCTGGGCGGTCGACAAACTTGGGCTCGCGTGATCATACCGTCGGTGCATGGTAGTGCCTTCTTTCGCTTGTTTGCCGTTCCACCGAGTGCATTACATGCAGAAGCGAGTTATAAAACAAATGCATTTAGTAGAATATTTTTAGTTACTTTAACGTGGTTTAGAAGCATTTTAAAGCTTGCAAGATGGACATTGAATGTGTATTAGACTAATTTCTAATTTAGTACGCTTCACATTATACCACGAGGGCACGCTGTGGTGGCGTCATCACATCCTTTCACCGGGCGAGCATTGCGGCTAAACCTTGAAGAGGCCCAGTGTAAATAAACTCGCACAACGAGCTTGCAGTGCGCGACGTAGTGATGAGGCTCGACCATGACCACTATTTCTTGGATAGTTATGTTCCTCGGTGAGCAATCTTTCCGCGCACCCCGCACCTACTGTTCACGGCACAATACTGAACAAACAACTTGTCCGGTGCTGCTTGTAAGTGCTCTGAGTTCCTCCACTCTGCGTGACTGCGAACGTCACGAATATTACATAGTGTGTGCAAAAGGAAGACAGCCTATATAGCTACGATGCGACAAGGAGGTGGTGCCGACGATGGATCTCGCAACCAACACAGTGAAGGACACATCAGCATACTGCAGATAAGTATATTACTACTGTTTCATATTTAGCATAATAATAGTGCACGGATTAAGTCACTTTCGTAGTAACGAACTAAATGTCCAACAGTTTAAAAAAGGCATTGAGAACCAATGATTGTTCATGCTTTTACATGCACGTGGGCCCGCGAAAATATGGAAAAGATAAAGCTAACCTTCACTAACTTGGTGAGATAACAGAAATTTATGAGTGACATTCAGCCCGCAGAATCTATGAAAGAGTATCTTTATCCGAGTGAAATATTTATACCAGGTACTGATATAAAGCAGTAAACTCATACAAAAATTTCATGTGTTGAACAGCACATGGAAGGCATTACCGAATCGTGATCGCCACGTTACCGATATCCTTGAAAAATGTTTGGAATCATTTCATTCTACCGGTTATGCAATATGGGACATAAACCTGGAGGCTAACAAAGAAACTTGAGAAGCCGAGGACTGTGCAGAAAGCGAAGTAACAAAAATTGTTGGAGATAGCATTAAGGCAGGAAGACAGTGGCGTAGTAAACCGTGGCAACTGATCTGCTAGTTGAGATTAAGAAAAAAAAAAGGAGTCGGCAGGCAGGCTATGCACGTCTTCAATCACTTGTTGCCAATTCATAACAGGCGATTACATAAGCGTGACAGAATGGATGTCAAGGAGAGAGAATTGCAGCCTAGGATAGTAGAAAATTGCGTAATGGGACAAAAATATGATGTTTGTAGACATAGGATGCAATCAGCTCGCATAAGACGGGATTGTTGGGAGAGGCATTTGTTTTGCAGTGAACAAAAAGAGGTTTGTGGTGCTGACAGTAGAGACTCGTGAAGGTGCGACGACACCTCAGCTGCTGGCACACTAATCAACATGACAATTGGCTCTGAAAAAGACAACCCCAGTTATGAAAAATAAGGCAACGTTGTCCCGACACGTTGTTTTACTATGCATACGACACTAAAGGCTTCCACAGTTAAGGGCACTTAGTACCAATAGCGCAACGAGCATTTTTATTTGTAAATAATGGTTTATATGCGGTTAGTTCATTCCAACAATCCACTTTTTTTGCAGCAAAACATTCTGCTGCTGGAGGCACTCAACCACCTGGTGGCAGTAGGCGAGCGCCAGGCACATGCTCTTCAGAGTGTGGCAAGGTCCAGAGGGCTGCTCTGCAACAGTAGGATCAGTGCACTCACTGCTTTCCAGTCTAGACCCCACAAGACACATCATAAAGGAGCTTTCAGTTTATTATTTTGTTTATTATTCAAGAGCATGAATAAAATTATTGCAGTAAACATTGTGCTGTGCATATTAGGACACTTGTAACATGCACTTAGTGTTTCTTCAAAATGGGCAAGAACGTAAGACAACCTGTGCCACTCTTGGACCATGTAAATGAAGAATACAGTAATGCAGTATACACGTCATTGTGATGTTTGTTCTTGCTATGTGCAAGAATACAGTGCGTGTTGATTAGCCACAAGATGAACGGTGTGTGCAATTCACAATGAAAAGACAGGAAACAGCAGGAGCTTAATAATACTATCACCTATAGAATGTGCATATGAATGCAACACTCCCTGATTCAAACGTGCCATTATATGCATGTTCAATACCACATATTCTTTAACAATGTCATATGTATGCATGTACAAAGTTTCACACAGCTTAAGCCCTTGCATAGATCAATTGTGATGTATCCATTTCATAGGCCAAATTGCACACTTTGTCCTTTTGTGATGTATGAAAAGCGGCATCCTCTACAGTCTAATACAACTTCAGAAGACAGGAGAGGCCCCGCCCAGACGACCAAAGGGCAGCAGACGATTGCCTCCACGTCTAAAGAAATAGTCCCTCTCCAACGAGCAGGTATTAGTCTGTCCGGTGGCACGATGTCAGTCTAGAGTGCGTGCCCATCGGTGCAGGCTTGTGTTCACCTGCCTTTGAAGTGCAGATTCCGCGGCCTCCTAAAGTTGTATCCGACTATAGAATCACGTAATGCCTTGCACCGGTTGCATAGACTTTAGCAACTTGATAGCACACAGTGATCAGGAACAGAAATATATAAAGGCATCCAAGCAAAGCTGGGTGGCCACACTTCCATTATGAGGGGCTGGAAAAAGGTCTCGCCAAGTATTCCCATGACCTCGTTGAAAAAGAGGTGGTGTCTGGCAATTCTTTAGAATCAAAAACAGATTACAGTGAATGTTGTGTACCACACCAAAACAAACTGAGCTTGGTTATCTGCACAGCATGTAATGGAAGCTTGTGCTTCACATACGAAACAAGCTGCTCTGTCCAGTACAATTGTTGAGTCCGGTGTGGCACCTATTATGTCAACAGTGTCAATATACAAATTACACTTTTCAAAGGCCATTCATTTTACCATGATTTTTGTATGACGGTTCTTTCAATCAGTACTTGTGTTACATGAGCAGGCGGATTTGAAAGCAAAGCTTTGTTTCCAAACCTTCAGACTTCCATAATTGTGTGGCAAGGTACTGGCATGTTGTCGAATATCTCACAGTTCCTCGGTCCTGCACCAAAGAAGACAGATGCTCTATTTGAAGTTGGATCGCGCTACAATTCAACGGCACATAAAGAAGAGTAATGCACACAGCAGAGCGTTCTGCTGTGTGTAATTCTCTTCTTTGTGTCCCGTCGAATTGTTGTGCAATTCAACTTCAAGCTTCTATACCAATACACCCAGTCTTCGACCTCACCAATGCTCTAGCTATTAGGCCACAAAGGCGCACATCTTTGAAATGTCCCAACACAAATTGGTATGCTATGCGAAGGGGGAAGGCAGCTGGGGAGGATCAGGTAACAGCAGATTTGTTGAAGGATGGTGGGCAGATTGTTCTAGAGAAACTGGCCACCCTGTATACGCAATGCCTCATGACTTCGAGCGTACCGGAATCTTGGAAAAACGCTAACATAATCCTAATTCATAAGAAAGGGGACTCCAAAGACTTGAAAAATTATAGACCGATCAGCTTACTGTCCGTTGCCTACAAAGTATTTACTAAGGTAATTGCATATAGAATCAGGGACACCTTAGACTTCCGTCAACCAAAGGACCAGGCAGGATTCCGTAAAGGCTACTCAACAATAGACCATATTCACACTATCAATCAGGTGATATAAAAATGTGCAGAATATAACCAACCTTCATATATAGCTTTCATTGATTACGAGAAAGCGTTTGATTCAGTCGAAACCTCAGCAGTCATGGAGGCATTGCGAAATCAGGGTGTAGACGAGCCGTATGTAAATATAGTGAAAGAGATCTATAGCGGCTCCACAGCCACCATAGTCCTCCATAAAGAAAGCAACAAAATCCTAATAAAGAAAGGCATCAGGCAGGGAGATACGATCTCTCCAATGATATTCACAGCGCATTTACAGGAGGTATTCAGAGATTTGGATTGGGGTGAATTGGGGATAAGAGTTAATGGAGAATACCTCAGTAACTTGCGATTCGCTGATGATATTGCCTTGCTTAGTAATTCAGGGGACCAACTGCAATGCATGCTCACTGACCTGGAGAGGCAAAGCTGAAGGGTGGGTCTAAAAATTAATCTGCAGAAAACTAAAGTAATGTTTAACAGTAGAACAGCAGTTTACGATAGGTAGTGAGGCACTGGAAGTGGTGAGGGAATACATTTACTTAGGACAGGTAGTGACTGCGGATCCGGATCATGAGACTGAAATAATCAGAAGAATAAGAATGGGCTGGGGCGCGTTTGGCAGGCATTCTCAGATCATGAACAGCAGGTTGCCATTATCGCTCAAGAGAAAAGTTTATAACAGCTGTGTATTACCAGTACTCACGTACGGGGCAGAAACCTGGAGGCTTACGAAAAGGGTTCTACTTAAATTGAGGACGACGCAACGAGCTATGGAAAGAAGAATGATAGGTGTAACGTTAAGGGATAAGAAAAGAGAAGATTCGGTGAGGGAACAAACGCGAGTTATTGATATCTTAATTGAAATCAAGAAAAAGAAATGGGCATGGGCAGGACACGTAATGAGGAGGGAAGATAATCGATGGTCATTAAGAGTTACAGAATGGATTCCAAAGGAAGGGAAGCGTAGCAGAGGGCGGCAGAAAGTTAGGTGGGCGGATGAGATTAAGACGTTTGCAGGGACAACATGGCCACAATTAGGGAGATACATGACCGGGGTAGTTGGTGAAGTATGGGAGAGGCCTTTGCCCTGCAGTGGACGTAACCAGGCTGATGATGATGATAATGATGAACACAAATTAGCTCTCCAAAAATCACCACAAGCGTTAAATTTTGCAGCACAGGTATATGCACGTGCCATATTCTTTACCACTAAACTCACAGGAATCAAAGGGGCAAGCATTAACCAGCCTTACTGCTGCCGTTACCATCACCATCATGACACCAATAGAAAGACAGTGCCACGTTTCAGTAAAGGGAGTGCCAGAGGGAAAGGCGTGACAGCGAGGCTTACAATAAAAATAGCAGTTACAAGACATGTTCAATGCCAAAATATGCTGCACGTCGCTCATCCTACTTTGGCATTGCGGCAAGCTTTTACACGTTTGAGCATTTCAAGTTTTGCGTAATCATTGCTCTAAAGCTGTACAAAAGGTCTATTCGCTCTACAATTTTTATTTTTATCATGGTGGGTTAAAGACCCACTTTTCATTGGCATCTGCACCATATTTCTCCCGATATGTAATTTTGCCTTGGTGGTTCATGACATATTAACGCGCACCGAGTTCTGCAGAGCATTGGATATGCATTGTTCTACTGCTTAAAAATTAGAGCCCCAATATGAGACGAAAATATATGATTGGTCCATCCAGAATAATGCTGCCCCCCCCCCCCCCTAAAAGATACACTGAACCTCTGGCACATGCATCAACAGTGAACAGAGCAAACACTCTGAAGTATTTTCTTCATGCAAGCCAGCACACTAAGATTCTCAAAGCATTTTCATTTCGCCACAAATGCATAGGCACAACCGGCTTGGCGCAACATCCACATCTCGCGCTGCAACGAATTGTACCATGCCTCCCTGTTTCATAGTGCGGCCGATAGATGACGCATGACCAAAATTCAGCATTATGCGTACTAAGTAACTTCACCCATGAAGAACCCCAAGTTCTTTATGAGATTAGCATTCATAGGGTACTTCACACAATTTGTGATATCCATTTATCTATTTATACCTAATTAACCTCTTTCCCAAGAAAGTGAGCCATTTGGAAGGCACCCTGACAGACAAGTAGAATAATCGGCAAGAAGTCAGCAACCAGCGAAAAAGTCAGTATCATAGGCAGCCGCATGTGAGATGTCGGTAACACAAAATTTAAGTCGGCTACACAGAAGTGACAAATTTGGCAATATGGCGTGTCTGGACATTGCTTCAATGCTAATCACAGTAACGTTGACATTGAAGTCGCCTTAATTCCTACGTACGTTCCGTCGACACAACCGACTACGTTCGTAATGTTCCCGCGAATAGGAAGCGTTCTTTTATATATGCCCGCTCAGCCGCAGTCTTCGGGAAAGCCAGCCACTGCTTACGCACTGCTGCATCGATAAGCACGTCAGACACATCTCTGACACAGCGGCGCCCAGTAGTTTGATGACGTTCAATGTAACGCTCGGCGCCGACGCTCCCCTGAAAACTCCCAGTCCCCCAGGAACGGAGGGCACAGAGGACTTGCACTTCGACGGGGAGCGAATAAAGCCCGCCACGCTGTCTCTACAGACGAGTCTTCGCCTAGCTCGTCACACAGCCAGCGCACTGATGTCTTCGACAGACTAAAATGACGCTGAAACTCCACGTCGGTCATGTACGTGAACGGGTCCAGGCGGTCATACTGCCGCTGGATGCAATGATACAGGCTGCTGCGGCCACCGCCATGTTCCCGAGTTGAGCTCGCAGGGGGTTTCGCGATGTACGAGCTTAGCACGAGTTCTCCTGTTAATCAAAACCAGAGGTCACGCCCCGCGCGAGGCATGTAACTTGTGCGCGCACCCACCACGGTTGGGCCACGCCCAACTTATTTTGTGGCAATAGCGATGCGGTGCCGAGCTGAGAGGCATCAACAATCTTGACCGCCGACGTAAAACACGCGCAACGCACTGTCATCGGTGATGTACCGAGCACCACAATCAAAAACAAAGCCTTGACTGTCGCTGGCTTATGCATATATCTTCTCAGGTTGAGATGGCCCCACAACACGGTTTCATTGCCTGCATTGTGGCGACGTAGCGCACAGTAAATAATTATCGGCACGTCACTGTAGCTGCTTGCAAGGCATCGATGCACCGAGGGGGACGACGATGCGGAGGAGTGCGTATCGAAACAGTTGTTTGAGATGGCTGCTCTGTCATCGGTGACGTATCGGAGCCACAGCGTCGTAGACACGATCAGCATCCGAGAATCGCTCGCTTTTCTAGACCCAGTGCCATGGCATTTCTTCATCACAAGCACTGCGCATTCAACAGTTCCAACACCTTCCTCCATTCGAAGTCTCATTTCATAACTTCACACAAGAGCCCTCACCTGCCATAATGCGATTGCTGCGGTATCGTTACGATATCCATCTTTGATCGCTGCTGGCTCCAGCAGAGGTAATCCGCAAGCACAGGTCTTGGAGTGCACAACACACTCAAATAGCGCGTACATGCGCTCAGATGCACCTTCACTGGGCAAGCGATGGCAAGTGATGAATTCTGTCGCTGTGAAGCACGCACTTCTTCGCAATGCATCGCAGAGGCTTCGCGCACAAAGATAAACGGGTACATTTTCACTGAACTGCGTCACTATGGTCACTACGGACCCTAAAATAACGTACCGTCATTTTACAGTGGCAGCCGTTGCTCCCGTATCTACGACTAGTGTGTCGTTTTTAGTCGGTAAAGCGGGGGCCTCAATAGCCTTGTGAAGCGCCTGCGATGAACAGCCGTAGCGCGACGCTGCGTTTTTATTCCCCTATAGAGAAAGTCGTCATGACTGCCTTTATTGAAAAATAATAATATGCTCTCCTTCCTTTTTTTCTTTTTGCTATGTCGGCGATTTCCCTTTACTGTAACTTTTTTTTCATGTATTCTACATTAACTGCTTTTATTTGTCAATGATACATGTACTTCTCACCCCCCCCCCCCCCCCCCACTGTAATGCCAAATTGGCCCTGTGGGTACTGTGATAAATAAATAAATAAATAAATAAATAAATAAATAAATAAAGCCCATTGATAATTTGAAAGTACCAACACTCTCCTCCTCGTGGCGCTTTGCTCCTCGATTATCCTCGCCCGCTGGCGGCGCACGGCACGCTTTTTCTCCTGGGCTCCCGCGGACGGGCCGCAGCATTCTACGGAGGCGTGTTATTTTGGGCTAGTTGCTCGCCTCAGTGGTGTTCAAAATTTTGAGAAATGCTGATAACAGCATCGATAATGCTGAAGGCCACGTTTATGAGGAGGTTGGTACTTTCTTAAAGCCATATGAACGGGCTATACTGATGTAAAAGGAGGCTTGAGGCGACTTCTATACCCCAGACAATTTTTCTGCCACATGATGAGGTGCTTTACTTTGTGCGTCTGATCTAGTATGGCTTGTGGCACATCCCTTTGTTTGTGACTCATTAAGCGAAAGCCTTAGATCTCTGCTTCAAGGTCGCGTTGTGAGCCACAAAATATATCACGTGACCGAAGGAAGGCCGGAAGCAAACCAGAGCATTGCAGCCGTGTACAAGAGATGTTTACTGATTAACAAAGTAATGATTGATTAGTGATTGGGTTAAGATAACTTAAGGTTATTAAGGATGATTAAGGATAATTAAGGTGGATTACAGTCAATAAAGACAGGTGTCAGGCAGGGAGATACGATCTCTCCAATGCTATTCACAGCGGGCTTAGAGGAGGTATTCAGAGACATGGATTGGGAAGAATTGGGGATAAGAGTTAATGGAGAATACCTCAGTAACTTGCGATTCGTTTATGATATTGACTTGCTTAGTAACTCAGGGGACCAATTGAAATGCATGCTCACTGACCTGGAGAGGCAAAGCAGAAGTGTGGGTCTAAAAATTAATTTGCAGGAAACTAAAGTAATGTTTAACAGTCTCGGAAGAGAACAGCAGTTTACGATAGGTAGCGAGGCACTGTAAGTGGTAAGGGAATGCATCTACTTAGGGCAGGTAGTGACCACGGATCCGGATCATGAGACTGAAATAATCAGAAGAATAAGAATGGGCTGGGGTGCGTTTGGCAGGTATTCTCAGCTCATAAACAGCAGGTTGCCATTATTCCTCAAGAGAAATGTGTATAACAGTTGTGTCGTACCAGTACTCACGTATGGGGCAGAAACCTGGAGGCTTACGAAAAGGGTTCTACTTAAATTGAGGACGACGCAACGAGCTATGGAAAGAAGAACCATGGGTGTAACGTTAAGGGATAAGAAAAGAGCAGATTGGGTGAGGGAACAATCTCGAGTTAATGACATTTTAGTTGAAATCAAGAAAAAGAAATGGGCATGGGCAGAACATGCAGTGAGGAGGAAAGATAACCGATGGTCATTAAGGGTAATAACAGACTGGATTCCAAGGGAAGGGAAGCGTAGCAGGGGGCGGCATAAAGTTAGGTGGGCGGATGAGATTAAGTTTGCAGGGACAGCATGGCCACAATTAGTACATGACCGGGGTAGTTGGAGAAGTATGGGAGAGGCCTTTGCCCAGCAGTGGGCGTTAGCAGGCTGATGATCATGATGAAAGTCGGTAGAGGTGGATTAAAGTGAATGAAGGTGGATAAAGGTGTATTAGAGAGGAATATCATGGATTATGGGGATTAACGTGAATGAAGGATTAGGTTGGATAAAGGTGGATTAGGGGATTAATGTAGATCAAGGTGGATTAGGGTCGGTAAGTAGAATTATCGTGGACTAAGGTTTATGGTGGATATGGTGGAGAGGGTGGATTAGGGTTATGGTGAATGAGGCGTGATCAAGGAGTATTAAGACCGATTAGGGTGGACTAAGGGCGCATCAAGGATGATTATGGTGGATTATCGTGAATTAAGGTGGATGAAGGAGGATTATGGTGGATTAAGGATAATTAAAGTACATTAAGGACGATCAGGGTGGATCAAATTCGATGAAGGTGGATTAGGGTGCATTAAGGAGAACTATCGTGGATTTAGGTGACAGAATAAGGGTTAAGGAGGGTTAAGGTGCATTAGGGAGGATTAGGGTGGATTAAGGTCGATGAAAGAGGATGAAGATGGATTATGGTGAATTAGGATGGATTAAGGTACATGAAGGAGGATTAATACCAATTAAGGTGGATGAAGGATTAGCTGGATTAAGGTTTATTACAGTAGGCTTTACAACCTTAATCCTCCTTCATCAACCTTAATCCTCCTTAATTCTCGTCCATGCACCTTAATCCTCCTTAATGCACCCTTAGTCCACCCTAATCGGTCTTAAAACTCCTTTATCAAGCCTCATTCACCATAACCCTAATTCACCCTAATCGGTTTTAATAGTCCTGCATCAAACCTAATTCATCATAATCCACCCTAGTCCTCTTTCATCGACCTTAATTCTTATTCATGCACTGTTATTCACCTTAATCATGCTTATTACATTTTAATACACCCTAATCCACCTCCATCAACCATAATCCATTCTATTCAGGCTTAATCCTCCTTTATCAACCCTGGTTTACTTTATTTCACCCTAATCGACCTTAATCGTCCTGCACCCACCTTAATCCTCCCTAATCCTTGTTCATACACCTTAATCCTTATTCATGCACTTCAATCCTTCTTAGTACACTCTAATCCACCTTAATTCAATCACTAATGAATAATTAGGTAATTTGGCTAATAATTTCCTTATAAAGGAGTGGAGATGCTTTGGGTCGCCTCCGGCCTTCCTTAAGTCATGTGATATTTTCTGTTCACAACGTCACCTTGAAGCATAGAGATCTAAAACCTTTCGCCTTAAAACTTAAAAGAACGCAATGTAGACTAGCTAGAGCTGATCAGCTGCAATACCACGGGTATACTTGCCACAATTTTTTTCAGGGCTTGCATTCACTGTATCTGACTGACGCACAGATCGACGTAAGCTAGAAATAATAGCTCCACTACAAGGCGCTATTTCAATCTTTAGTAAAACAGGCAGCGGATCCTAACAATCGCGAAAAGTGCAATCGAGAGGCTGCATCTTCGCACATAATTGTTCACAGCAGAAAACAGAGATCTATAGTGCTGCGTTTCCGACTGAATAACAACAGTTGACGACGTGCGAAGTGATAGAGCTAGCGCAGATTATTAAGCACACTGAGCACAACCGCATTTTTATGCAACGTACAACTTGCCGCAACAAGAACGCTGGTGAGCAGGCCGGAATAATGAAGAAAGTGCAGCATTACGGGATGCTTTGCTACGAGCAATAAGAAAGATACCTCAGCTCGCAAACAACGTTGTTTTTTGTCGCAACAAAGTTCTTTCAGCCAATGTTATGCAGCCACTGCTTCCTGCGCAAGGCGTCACGCTTTCCTTGTGGTATCATAAAAACAGCATAACCATCTTCAGGCTTCTTGTTGTATTTATATGCGCAACAGCATGACATAGCGCTAGCAGATAGAGCAGGAAACACAGCGTACAACTTTCGCTACGCCGACCTAAAGCGCCGAGCCAACCGAGCTGAGGAGAAAAATGGCGCGGACCGAAAAGAAAAACACAAGCAAAACGCAAGATCCGCGCGTTTCCAAGGGCAACTGCAGGGAACTGCACCACGTTTCCAAGCGTGGTGCAGGAAAACGGGGGCAAAACTGGTTGCCATGGGGGGGGGGGGGGGGGGGACGCGCAAGCGGCAAGGAAGAGGTGAGGAGGTCGCGCGGCAGCGGCAGAGTTCAAAGAGTGACGCTACTTTCAAATTATCAAGGGACTTTATTGAGAATAGCACTGCAGCGCCCTTAGGTGACTGCTCACCGTATGAACTTCCTCGGGTGTGCGACCCTCTTCAATCTATGCGCTTCTAAGCTTTCACCTCACTGTAGCCACTCGCGGCAAGTGCAAAATTCAATAATTTGCTCGATCTCCGTTTGTCATCAGAAATGTCTAGCATTCAAAACGAAAAACAGGGGTGCGATCAGAGATGGCTGTTCGGCGCGTTCGTTCGGTTACCGGCGAGCGCACTCGGCCTACTCCGCGCCGACGTGGCCAGCCGCGGGGCGCGGCCACGTTTTTGGTGACGTCGAAATGACGACACGCTCCTGCCAATCATCCTCCCACCGAGCATTTCGTCTGCTTGGCGCCGAACCCGACGGGAGCTGGGAAGTTTGGAGTGATCATACGGCTTCGCATGGCGCGTCTGGTGGATTGGATTGGATCCAACCGGCGGCTGCGGCATGGCACGTTTGGATCCAATCCATAGTTTAATTCGAGAAAATGGCGCTTCCGTTGGGAACTTAGGTTGTTGCGCCGGCGTTTCTAGAGGAAGGAGGAGAGCGGGTGGCGGTGCGAAACGCGTTTAAAGAAATGGCAGAAAGAGAATTCCGGCGTTGTTTTTGTTTCTCGAAACAAATAATTCGTTGGTTGTACAGCGAAATCGACCCCATCATCGGTGCCAGCGAGCCACTGGAATTTTGTCATTGCCTCTAGAAAAGTGCGTTACTCTTCCCGTCGTTTCTTCTTCTTTTTTCTTCTCGCTGTGCGCGACACCACCTAGGGACGATGCAAAGAAACTAATAGTTATAAATTGCAGTAGTCACACGTACTGCTATTTGAAAACGTGTTTGGGCTTGAGAAGAAAAAACACAGTTTTTCAGATAAAGATTTCCTTCATTTGGAAAACGAGAAGCATTTCGTTTTGTAGTATGCTGTCTGCAAGCAGACGACAAACGACGGAAGTAAACTTCCGGGGAGGTCACCGCTTCCTGATTGGCTGCTCTGTCCGCCCCGTTGTCACAAATTTTGCAGACTGCCACTTATTGACGTTGCACCAACCGAACAGAACGCGTATCGAACAAAATATCTCCGATCGCGCCCCAGATACTTAAAGAAATTAAAATGTTTGTTATTTTATTTGTTGTACTTCAACGTATTCGATTGAGCGAAAGTGTAGGTGCTAGAATGCGCCGCATGTAGTACCTTGTTTGCATTCGACGGAGGATAGAAAGATAGTGCCCGAAAGGGGAGGCACGCCCTTGACGCGCCCGGGAAAGGCGTGGCAAGCGGCTCACGGCAAGTGTGCAGACAGACAGTGGGACAGTCACGGTATTGCTAAGTTGCGATAATCCGTTGATAACAATATGCGGCGCTGGCGCGTTCCATTGTGCAGCCTTCTGCGCTAGAAATGTGGAAGCAGCGTGCCACGCATGGTGCGCTCATGTTGTCATACGCGGCTTTTTGTCTACATTTTTTTTTGCATGTAGCTTTCGCGCGTTCCACGCTGTCTTCGTTTACTGATAGCCGTCGAGCAAACTCGGGTAAAACTCGGGTGAACGAGAAACTCGGCACATCCTGCATAGCACCCCAGGTGAGGTTTTTTTAACGGGCACATAAATCTATGTACACTAGCATTCTTGCATTTCACCTTCATCGAAATGTGGTCGCAGCTGCCGGAATTGTACCCGCAACTGCTCAACAGCGCCTCGACAGTGCCACAGCCACTGGGTGAAACGTAAGCAGAGAAATTAAGTGCTAGCAATGTCCATCAGTATAAACAAATGTGAGAAGAGCAGAGAAAAATGTAAGCAGGAATACCAAGTCCGAACAATTTACACTATCACAAACAAACATATGAGAAATATCTTAGAACGTAACACGTTGTAAATCATATTTTAAATCCAAATTGATGCAACGTAATATATATCATGCATAAGAAATTTTATTCCAGAGCATAAAACGAATTGCAAACTATGTACATCAAATGTTTGTGTTAGAAAAGAAGGCGACAGCTTTCCTAAGAAGAAAGTTGGAAAAAACTGTACAAGATTACCACTGCGGTCATGTAAAGGTTGTGAAAACGTTCCATGATAAATTTTTGTGATGGTAGCTGTTCCAGTTGATAACAGTACGGAAAATGAAGGACCATTCATAATCTGATACATTGCATAGCATACACCGCATTTCGACGGCGGCCGCATTTCGATGCGGTGAGAAATTCGAGAATACCCGTTCACTTAGATTTAAGTGCGCTTTAAAGAACCCCAGGTGGTCCAAATTATTCTGGAGTCCCTACTATGGCATGTCTCATAATCAAATAGCGGTTTTGGCATGTGAAACAGCATAATTTGTTTTAATTAAAGGATGAATGCAGATGCTTTTATAAATCTGGCAAGTTGGATGTAGCAACAGTAGCCATTTTGAGATCATGCTGATAGTTGTATATGATATGGTGTTCTTGTAAGAAGTTATTGACATGTGAGTGTATTACGTGCTTTTAAAGTTTTCATAATGGTACTAGTTAATGCTATAGGACCATACTTTGGTGTTGAAAGTTAATCTCCAGATTTAAATATTGGCATTACCTTCGCTGTTCACCAGTCGTAAGGAATAGAGCCAGTAGACAATCATTGCGGGAAAATTGCGGAATAATACACGAAAGTGACCTCCTGCTGAATGCTTATCTTTTGTTGAAGTGTTTGTGATCCGATGTTAAGCCTGTTTAATGAAAGGTTGAAATGCTAGCTTCATCAATAACGATATCAGACATGCTGGTGTCAGGGCATGCAGGTACGGGAATGACATGATATCTTCTCAATACCGAACAATAAGCGTCATTGAGCACCTTAGCAGACTGCGATTAGCAAATTGTGTTCTCACAGGAGTTAATAAGAACTATTCCAGGATATAGTGTCGAGGGGTTCACCGAGCTCAGAAGCGCCGTGGTTTATTGATTAGCAGGAACCCTATATATTGAATGTAAAAGCACTGACGGGTTGATGTAAGTAGTGCCTGGTGGTGTTTATTCTACTTTTTGTACCATGGCCATGATTTTGAACTGTTATTTTTCTTTGCCTGTCTTACAATCGCGTCTTTTTAATATTTTATTATTATGTATGTATGTATGTATGTATGTATGTATGTATGTATGTATGTATGTATGTATGTATGTATGTATGTATGTATGTATGTATGTATGTATGTATGTATGAAGAAATTACTCTGACCCGTAGCTTGAAATTGCGTTCACAGCAAACAAGAACCCGGCTTTCTTTAGATACATACAGAACATAGAGCGACAGCTCACAGTAAGCACGTATGATGTGCGTTATGCACAAACGCAACCGAATCGACCCTGAACCAATCACGTTCTCGCATATATTTCACAAGGGCATGCAATGAACGCTCACAAGGATATTGTAGAAGTTACGTCATCGTTTTCTTTCTTTCACATTTTTTTTCAAGTGCAGATGGCCATTATTAAACGCTTTGGAAGATGCTCCTATCGCTTTCAGCTTCCCTTGAGGTCCCAGTCTCCCGTGATATAGAGCAGGCCATTTACATCCAAGAAGTGAGAGACAGACAGACAGACAATGAACTTTATTTGATCCTGAGGAGCTTCAGCGGGGGCCCCTGATGAGAGATGATGAGAGATGAGTGAGAGAGTTATATAGGGAAAACAGGTTAGGCTGACCTGGTGCTCTTTAGCCTGCTACGAAGTGAATTCCTTCAGAACTCGCAGTGAACAACGTCGTTGCATTCTAGACGTGAACGTTGCAGGAAGTAGTTCATTACGCAGTGCTAAAAATCGCCATACTTCAGCGATTCATTCAGCTCTTAACTCACTGATACGGCAGCATTGTCTCATAGTGGACAGACTCTGTTTACTTCCTTGCTTGTACGCCGAATATTTCTGCTTATTTACTACGGTCAAAGAGCCAGCGGGTACAGGGTGGTTTCTCACCGTCCTGCCCCTTCTACAAGCAATCTCAGTAACCTTTGAGCACTGCGCATTTGATAGCGTAATACAATTATATCACTGGCTCTGTTTAAATAGCTGCGGAGTCGAAATCGCAGAAAACTAGATTGCCAAGGTTCCGAAATGGAAGGTTGGTTGTTGCTGCCTCCCGAGCTGACCCAAGCAGAATGTTTAAAACGCCATACTTTTCACTCTCTTAAACTCTGCGCCGATAATAGCAAAATGGAAACCAACATTTCCTACATCACATGAAATCAAACAATCAATCAATCATACTGATTGATCAAGAACCATCCCAGAAAATAAAGCGCAATGCTGATTTAGCACCTTTGCAACCAACATTATATCTATCTAAGAGAGTATGATGGGCATTCTACATGGCAAAAGAAGTTAGACCCCGCCATATCTTACAATGTTCGATCCTATTTCAGACGACACTATATACAAAGCGCTAGGGAAAAAAAGAAAGTCGCAATGGCGCCCGAAAGCAACTTATATGAGAGGCACCATCGAACAAAAGTTTCTGATAAAGAAGTCCTGTCAGTATTGTATGCTTATTGCTACAGCCGCAGTATGAAGGCAAATATGAGTTGGCGTGACGTGGAGGTCGGGCAATTCTTCTGACGCGGAATGACAGTAGAAGTAAACTGGTTTCCGCATGTCGTGGAGTTCTACCTAACTTTCCGACATAGAAATACGGCATCTATCGAAAACGCTTTGTGGCTGGCGACGCTCTGAGCAGTGACAGTATAACTCGTGTTTCATGAAGCCACTGTGTCGTGAAAGACACACGCAAGCTGCTTGCATTTTTCTTTTTTTTGCTCAAGAACAACTTTTATTGAATACGTTTTTATGTGATTTAGGTATGGTAATAACATAGCTCTGTTCAACATGTACGTCGGGCACTCTTCCCTGCATGTATCGCGCTTTTTCATTTTTGTTCTCTCAAGCTGCAATGTCACCACAGGGGGAATTCCTCCTTCCGTCGCTCATTTCGAACCAGGGAAGACGCGTATTGGCAGTGTACTTTAGACAGGCCAGTCTTATGTGGTGACGAGGAACGCGTTCAGCTCAGGCAGTAAAGAAGTAATAATATGGAAACAAAACAAAACAAAAAAATAAATGTTAGACTCCAGATTCTTCCAGTGCGGGCACTACTGCTGCTTTCGAAACATTCGCACTGGAGCGAGGGAAAGCCAATAGCCTTGGCAGTTGGCGCCGCCGAAGCCTCGAGCGAGTACATAAGAGATGACGGCTGCCGGCGGACAGCGCACTTCGTCACTCGGACAGTGCGTATGTACACTCGGCCTCTGGACGCACTAAGCCTCGGTAAGTCCCTGTTGTCAGCTCCGAGAGACTGCTTCCTGGCAACTTTTAGCAAGTGCTCGCGATTGCCTCGCCATTGGAAGCAAACGTATAAAAATATACAATCTAACCAGTTGCCTATGCTTTTGCGTCGAGAGGCAGGGAGGAGTCGGGCTCTCAAATTTCATCTCTGGTCCACCTTGTCACAGTGATGGGGCAGAACGCAACGGTCAAGACAGCCAACTTCCGACATTAAGGGTTGTACGTCGGTACGGCACCATGTCTGGTTTCTTTCCTATAGCGCGATCGTGTCGTCACGTGGGGAAACGAAGTTCTGTTACACGCAGCAGACTCGTGCAACTGGGGTACTGATATTGCTGGACGTTTCATCTACATTTGGTAGCTAGATTTTAACGTATACGTATGCTGTACAGCCGAAATAGGGCCCAACTCCCATTTTGGCCTTATTATCCAGACATACAAACGTTTAATTTCTAAGC